>NC_135962.1:27154310-27454310 GCF_053455715.1 Rhinoraja longicauda | reverse complement strand
TTGAAATTAAGGATTTCACATTTTCCTACTTTTTGATACGGTAAAATAGCACAATCTGTTACCAATGGCATAAGCAGTGATCGGTTATTTAAGGCTTGGAGATGCAAGAAACAGCAGATGCTGCAATCTTGAGTAAAACACAAATTGCTGGGTCCGGCAGCATATGTGGTGAGAATGGACTGACAATGTTTTGGGTTGGGACCCTTCTTTGGACTGATTCCAGTACGAAGAAGGGTGCTGACCTGAAATTCCAAAACACTCCTTTTCCTTTGGTGGTTATGAAGGCTTGTCCAGTGTCACAGTTGATGACAAATACATATAGGATGCAGTGTTATTCGGATGATTAAGGTTGAAAATAGTTCACACCCAGAAGTTCAACTTCCAGATCTCCATATGACAGGAAATAGGTTACATTTCCTCTTTGTATTACTTATTTTTGTCCACTGATTTATTGTCCTGCAGAGTGCGAGAAAAATCAGCACATGTGATTGTCTGTAATGATTTATTGACGTTGTCCTTTCAATAAACAGGTTTTCTATTGACCTGATGGTGGCCAGTATGATTTTGAAGGGTTGTAATTGGGATGCAAAGTCTTACATAGTTCAACTTACATACTTCAAGCAAAGGTACTTAAAATCTGCTTCACAAATTATAACTAAGGAGTTTTTGTATTTTTAGGCTAAATTTTCTGCGGAACATGTCAACTGGGTAAAAAAATCACAGACTTGTTTGTGAATTAGTATTTTGTTCAAAATGGCATAAAAATAGTTGTGGTGATAATTATGAGGAAGGATGTGCTGGCGTAGGAGAGGGTCCAGAGGAGGTTTACAAGAATGATCCCGGGAATGATTGGGTATGAGGAGCGTTTGATTGCTCTGGGCCTGTACTTGCTGGAGTTTAGAAGTCATTGAAACCTATTGAATAATGAAAGGCCTAGATAGAGTGGATGTGGAGAGGATAATTCCAATAGTGGAAGAGTCTAGGACCAGAGTGAGCAGCCTCAGAATATGACATACATTTAAAATGGAGATGAGGAGGAATTTCTTTAGCCAGAGGGTAGTGAATCTGGAATTCATCGCCACAGACTGCTGTGGAGGCCAAATCATTAGGTATTTTTAAAGCGGAGATTGGTAGCTTTTGGATGAGTATCGGCCACGAGGAGAAGGCAGGAGAATGGAGTTGAGAGGGAAAAATAGATCAGTCATGATTGAATGGTGGCATAGACTCGATGGGCCGAATGGCCTAAATCTGTTCCTATGACTTATGAACATACAGGATTGTTACAGAAATTATATAATTGTACTCAATCATCCGTAAATATAGTTTGTATGTTTTAGTTGGTTAGTATATACATTTTCACACTGCAACATTAACAGATGAAAGATAAAAATAATGATGTTCACTTAGCCCTTTAAAATACCATTTCTGTTAAAATGTTCCAACTTCAGTTTGTAAATCAAAGCATTTTTGACCTCGTTCAACAACCTTGTTAATCTGAGTATGCTGGCGTTTTTCAACTCAAATTCCATCTCTTATTTAGAAATGGTTTCTACAATAACAATGCTGCTTCGCATATAATTCAATGTAAAGTTTGATGGGAAAATGTCACCGCAATGCATCATATGTTTAGAGTCAGGTGGAATTAAAATCTTTATTAATCTTTCACTGTTTGCCTTAAGCTACATGGAGACTAAATAATGGTCAGAAGTTCAAATAAAAAATGAAGTATGTTTTCTCTTTAAACATAGAAATGTAATCCAGTCTACATTGTTTGGCAGAGTATTCCATTTTCAGCTGATTGTTTGTATCCTATCATGAATTGGTAATATATGTTACTAAATATAAACACAATGTTATTTGCTTAAGTTCCAAGCATACATTTGAGATTTTGGACAGGCAATCGGTCTAATGATTCGGGAAAGCCAGCACTATTCCGGTTTCCAGCTCTGAATGTACACAGGTAACAGAGTTCAATGGACAAAAGAAACACTACACTCTGTAACTCAGTCTTTACTTATTAATCCGCGATTGAGCTCTCATGTCCTGCCCTAAAGCTCCCCTCTTTTCATCCCCTTCCCCTCCCCTGCGCCTCACCTTCTTCTAGCCCCCCCGCCCCTACTGCTACTTTCCTCCCACAGGCTTCACAATCTGCAACTCGTCAAACCCGTCTCACACCTTCTGCTCTTATCACTGGTCTTTGCTCCAACTATCTGCCTATCAAGTACCACCCTCACCTTTGTCCACACTTTGTCCTGACTGCTCCCGTTTCCAGCTTCCTTCTCCTCCCCATCCCCACCCCCTACAATTAGTCTGAACAAGGGTCTGAACAAAACGTCATCTATCCATGTTCTCCAGAAATGCTGCCTGACCTGTTGAGTTTCTCCAGCGCTTTGCGTCCTTTAATGAATACATTACTGGATTGGGCCATGGAGTCCACAGCAATATAAAGAAACCATGACGACAGGCACGGTGGTGCAGCGGTAGAGTTTCTGCCTCACAGCGCCAGAGACCCGGGTTTGATCCTGACAATGGGTGCTGGCTGTGCGCAGTTTGTACATTCGCCCCATGACTGTGTGGGTTTTCCCCGGGTGCTCCGGTTTCCTCCCATACTCCAAAGACATACAGATTTGTGGGTTAATTGGCTCCGATAAAAAAAATTGTAAATTGTCCCTAGCGTGTGTAAGATACTGGTGCTTGTGTAAGGGGATCATGGTCGGTGTGGACTCGATGGGCCAAAGGTCTGTTTCTGCGCTGTATCTCTAAACTAAACGAAACATCTTTTGACATTGTGATGGAATGGACATTTTGCAAGCATCTGATGATTAATATGATTAGTAAATGCATTGTTGAGGTGAATTTACCAATAAAGGACACAATGAAATACACAGCAATTTGTTCAAGGCATTTATAATCCATATTTTCTAATTAGCCACGCAAAATAAGTACAATCGTTTGTCACTTGCAATTCAAGCAAATATTTTCATGCACCTTTTTATCTTGAATTCCTTTTTCTTTTAAGAGAAATTAACTTCAAAAACGTAAGGTTTTTTAAATCTCTATTCACTGTTAAATAATATCATTCAATAAGAAATTCTATTTTAAGGTGAGTGGGGAAATATTTAATAGGAACCTGAGGGGCAGCTTTTTTCCACAAAGGGTGGTGGGTGTATGGAACGAGCAGCTGGGGGAGGTAGTTGAGGCAAGTACTATCACAATGTTTATGAAACATTTAGACAGGTACATTGATAGGATAGGTTGAGAGGGATATGGGCCAAACACAGGCAGGTGGCACAGATGGGGCACATTGGTCAACGTGGGCAAGTTAGGCCGAAGGGCCTGTTTCCATGCTGTATCTCTAAAGTAAATTAAATTAAAGTAATGTAAAGTAAAATAAAGTAAACTAAACTAATCTAAACTGAAGAAGCAGAACTAAAGTGTTTTCCTGGTGGAATTATTTGGTTCTGTCTGTTCGCATTCAACCTCAGTTATTCTCCAGAAATAAAGACTTGAAGATGCAGGCCTATACAAAGATAGACACAAATTGCTGCAGTAACTCATCGGTTCAGGCAGCATCTCTGGAGATCATGGAAAGGTGACTTTTTGGGTCGGGACCCTTTCTCACTTGTCTTGTATTAAACGCAAACAGCTTTGTTTGGGATAATTTCGGGATGATTTACCTGTGTGTCATCCTCTAGTATGGTGTATTTTGCTTGACCTCACATTTATAGACAATAGACAATAGACAATAGGTGCAGGAGTAGGCCATTCAGCCCTTCGAGCCAGCACCGCCATTCAATGCGATCATGGCTGATCACTCTCAATCAGTACCCCGTTCCTGCCTTCTCCCCATATCCCCTCACTCCGCTATCCTTAAGAGCTCTATCCAGCTCTCTCTTGAAAGCATCCAACGAACTGGCCTCCACTGCCTTCTGAGGCAGAGAATTCCACAACTTCACCACCCTCTGACTGAAAAAGTTCTTCCTCATCTCCGTTCTAAATGGCCTACCCCTTATTCTTAAACTGTGGCCCCTTGTTCTGGACTCCCCCAACATTGGGAACATGTTATCTGCCTCTAATGTGTCCAATCCCCTAATTATCTTATATGTTTCAATAAGATCCCCCCTCATCCTTCTAAATTCCAGTGTATACAAGCCCAATCGCTCCAGCCTTTCAACATACGACAGTCCCGCCATTCCGGGAATTAACCTAGTGAACCTACGCTGCACGCCCTCCATAGCAAGAATATCCTTCCTCAAATTTGGAGACCAAAACTGCACACAGTACTCGAGGTGCGGTCTCACCAGGGCCCGGTACAACTGTAGAAGGACCTCTTTGCTCCTATACTCAACTCCTCTTGTTACGAAGGCCAACATTCCATTGGCTTTCTTCACTGCCTGCTGTACCTGCATGCTTCCTTTCATTGACTGATGCACTAGGACACCCAGATCTCGTTGAACTCCCCCTCCTCCTAACTTGACACCATTCAGATAATAATCTGCCTTTCTATTCTTACTTCCAAAGTGAATAACCTCACACTTATCTACATTAAACTGCATCTGCCATGTATCCGCCCACTCACACAACCTGTCCAAGTCACCCTGCAGCCTTATTGCATCTTCCTCACAATTCACACTACCCCCCAACTTAGTATCATCTGCAAATTTGCTAATGGTACTTTTAATCCCTTCGTCTAAGTCATTAATGTATATCGTAAATAGCTGGGGTCCCAGCACCGAACCTTGCGGTACCCCACTGGTCACTGCCTGCCATTCCGAAAGGGACCCATTTATCCCCACTCTTTGCTTTCTGTCTGTCAACCAATTTTCTATCCATGTCAGTACCCTACCCCCAATACCATGTGCCCTAATTTTGCCCACTAATCTCCTATGTGGGACCTTGTCGAAGGCTTTCTGAAAGTCGAGGTACACCACATCCACTGACTCTCCCTTGTCAATTTTCCTAGTTACATCCTCAAAAAATTCCAGTAGATTTGTCAAGCATGATTTCCCTTTCGTAAATCCATGCTGACTCGGAATGATCCCGTTACTGCTATCCAAATGCTCAGCAATTTCGTCTTTTATAATTGACTCCAGCATCTTCCCCACCACTGATGTCAGACTAACTGGTCTATAATTACCCGTTTTCTCTCTCCCTCCTTTCTTAAAAAGTGGGATAACATTTGCTATCCTCCAATCCACATGAACTGATCCTGAATCTATAGAACATTGAAAAATGATCTCCAATGCTTCCCCTATTTCTAGAGCCACCTCCTTAAGTACTCTGGGATGCAGACCATCAGGCCCTGGGGATTTATCAGCCTTCAGTCCCATCAGTCTACCCAAAACCACTTCCTGCCTAATGTGGATTTCCTTCAGTTCCTCCATCACCCTAGGTTCTCCGGCCCCTAGAACATTTGGGAGATTGTGTGTATCTTCCTCAGTGAAGACAGATCCAAAGTAACGGTTTAACTCGTCTGCCATTTCTTTGTTCCCCATAATAAATTCCCCTGCTTCTGTCTTCAAGGGACCCACATTTGCCTTGACTATTTTTTTCCTCTTCACGTACCTAAAAAAACTTTTGCTATCCTCCTTTATATTATTGGCTAGTTTACCCTCGTACCTCATCTTTTCTCCCCTTATTGCCTTTTTAGTTAACTTTTGTTGCTCTTTAAAAGAGTCCCAATCCTCTGTCTTCCCACTCTTCTTTGCTATGTTATACTTCCTCTCCTTAATTTTTATGCTGTCCCTGACTTCCCTCGTCAGCCACAGGTGTCTCTTACTCCCCTTAGAGTCTTTCCACCTCTTTGGAATAAATTAATCCTGCAACCTCTGCATTATTCCCAGGAATACCTGCCATTGCTGTTCTACCGTCTTCCCTGCTAGGGCCTCCTTCCAATCAATTTTGGCCAGCTCCTGCCTCATGCCTCTGTAATCCCCTTTGCTATACTGTAATACCGACACTTCCGATTTTCCCTTCTGCCTTTCCAATTGCAGAGTAAAACTTATCATGTTGTGATCACTGCCTCCTAATGGCTCTTTTACCTCTAGTCCCCTTATCAGATCAGGATCATTACACAACACTAAATCCAGAATTGCCTTCTCCCTGGTAGGCTCCAGTACAAGCTGTTCTAAGAATCCATCTCGAAGGCACTCTACAAACTCTCTTTCCTGGGGTCCATTTCCAACCTGATTTTCCCAGTCTACCTGCATGTTGAAATCTCCCATAACCACCGTAGCATTACATTTTTGACACGCCAATTTTATCTCCTGATTCAACTTGCACCCTATGTCAAGGCTACTGTTTGGGGGCCTATAGATAACTCCCATTAGGGTCTTTTTACCCTTACAATTTCTCATTTCAGGACATTGTAGGACATTTCAAGCAACAGCTAAATTATGACAATAAAAATTAAAGATCTATTTAACAGGACTTGAAGACATGGTTTCAAATCATTTCCTAATCCCTTTACAACAGATGAGAGACTGCTTGAGGCCCTTTACATCAAACTTCATGCTGGTGCTCTGTATTTGGAAGCTGCAGCAACTTCAAGCCTTTTGTATTCTTCTTGGAACCTTGTTGACCTTTCTTAAACTTGTTTTCCAATGCAAGTTTCAGGTTTCAAAACCCTGACCTGAGGCAAAACAGGTGGAGGGGAACTTTGTTAGCTGAAGATGTTCACGAGCAAAGCATCTAAACTGTGGCAACATGAGAGAGTAGAAACTGTGAAACGTGAATTCAAAAAGTGAAGCAGATCCAAGCCGAAGTAGGACCTATTTTAGTTTAGTTTAGAGGTACAGCTTTTGGCCCACCGAGTTCCCCCCACGATCCCCGCACACTAACACTATCCTACACACACTTGGGACAATTTTACACATACAATTAACCTACATACCTGTACGTCTTGAGAGTGTGGAGGAAACCAAAGATCTCGGAGCAAACCCACGCGGTCATGGGGAGAACATACAGACAGCACCCATAGTCGGGATTGAACCTGGGTTTCCAGCATTGCAAGGCATTGTTTAATTTAGTTTAGTTTATCATTGTCATGTGTATTGAAGCACAGTGAAAAGCTTTTTGTTGCCTGCTATCTAGTCAGCGAAAAAACTGCATGATTACAATTAAGCCATCCACAGAGTACAGATACAGGATAACAAGTATAATGTTTTGTGCAAGATAAAGTCCGATTAAAGATATTTCAAAGGTCTCTAATGAGGGAAATGGGAGGTCAGGACTATTTTCTATTTGATGGGAGGACGGTTCAGTTGCCTGATAACAGCTAGGAAGAAACTGTCTGCCTAGCTGTCCCCGAATCTGTCCCTAACTGTCCCTGAATCTGGAGGTGTGCATCTTCACACTTCTGTACACTGGGAGAAGTGAGAAGAGGAAGTGACCGGGGGAGACTGGTCCTTGATTATGCTGGTGGCCTTGCCGAGGCAGCATTAAGTGTACATGGAAATTACCCATTTTTGCATCAAGAAATGTGCATCTTGAAGCATTAGCATACGCACTCATCTGCGTGAAGTAACACCATCTACAGTGCCCTCCATAATGTTTGGGACAAAGACCAATTTATTTGCCTCTGTACTCCACAATTTGAGATTTGTAATAGAATAAAATCACACGTGGTTAAAGTGCACATTGTCAGATTTTATTAAAGGGTATTTTTATACATTTTGGTTTCACCATGTAGAAATTACAGCTGTGTTTATACATAGTCCCCCCATTTCAGGGCACCATAATGTTTGGGACACGTGGCTTCACAGGTGTTTGTAATTGCTCAGGTTTGTTTAAATGCCTTCCGAATGTAGGTGTAAGATAGCTCTCAGCACCTAGTCTTTCCTCCAGTCTTTCCATCACCTTTGGAAACTTTTATTGCTGTTTACCAAAATCAACTGTTTGGAACATCATTAAGAAGAAAGAGAGCACTGGTGAGCTTACTAATCGCAAAGGGACTGGCAGGCCAAGGAAGGCCTCCACAGCTGATGACAGAAGAATTCTCTCGATAATAAAGAAAAATCCCCAAACACCTATCCGACAGATCAGAAACACTCTTCAGGAGTCAGGTGTGGATTTGTCAATGACCACTGACTGCAGAAGACTTCATGAACAGACGGAGGCTACACTGCAAGATGCAAACCACTGGTTAGATGCAAAAATAGGATGGCCAGGTGACAGTTTGCCAAGAAGTACTTGAAAGAGCAATCACAGTTCTGGAAAAAAGTCTTGTGGACAGATGAGACAAAGATTAACTTATATCAGAGTGATGGCAAGAGCAAAGTATGGAGGAGAGGAGGAACTGCCCAAAATCCAAAGCATACCACCTCATCTGTGAAACACGGTGGTGGGGGTGTTATGGCCTGGACATGTATGGCTGCTAAAGGTCCTGGGCTACTTATCTTCATTGATGATACAACTGCTGATGGTAGTAGCATAATGAATTCTGAAGTGTATAGACACATCCTATTTGCTCAAGTTCAAACAAATGCCTCAAAATTCATTGGCTGGCGGTTCATTTTACAGCAAGACAATGATCCCAAACATACTTCTAAAGCAACAAAGGAGTTTTTCAAAGCTAAAAAATGGTCAATTCTTGAGTGGCCAAGTCAATCACCTGAGCTGAACCAAATTGAGCATGCCTTTTAAATGCTGAAGAGAAAACTGAAGGGGACTAGCCCCCAAAACAAGCATAAGCTAAAGATGGCTGCAATGGCGGCAGAGCATCACCAGAGATGACACCCAGCAACTGGTGATGTACATAAATCGCAGACTTCAAGCAGTTATTGCATACAAAGGATATTATTAAACATGCCTACTTTCATTTGCATGACATTGCTGTGTCCCAAACATTATGGTGCCCTGAAATGGGGGGACTATGTATAAACACTGCTGTAATTTCTACATGGTGAAACCAAAATGTATAAAAATGGCCTTTATTAAAATCTGACACATGTGATTTTTTTCTATTACAAATCTCAAATTGTGGAGTACAGAGGCAAATAAATAAATGATGGGTCTTTGTCCCAAACATTATGGAGGGCACTGTAAAGTGAATGTAATATTGTTCAAAACATTATTTAAATTAAAAGTCTGCCCTCGGGAAGGCTTCTGATTTATAAGAAACACAATTGGGATTCTTTAGGAAGAAATATTTACGTAAGTTAAATTGCAGTTAAAATGCTAAAGTTATTGAAGCATCCTCCTCTTATTAATTGAGTTCTTCACTCCATTAACCATGGGAAATCCTACAAACAGTTTCTCAATAAACTAATCAACAATCAATGTTTAACAATCAAATATTTCTTCCAGCAGAATTAGCAGGAAACTATTTTTTAAAAATTATGTTACAGTTGAAACTTGCATTTATTTTTTAAACAGCATTAATGGTAAAAATCACTGTGTGGTCAGCAGATTTGTACAGGTTTGTTTTCAGATTTATATTCACAATGCACTTTATCATTTATAGCGTTCTTGTCGCTGTGCTGTGGGCTTTTCTCTTTTTATTATTTGATCTACTACTTGACCTGCAGATGAGAGGCATGCTTCTGCAAGGAATAATTTGTTCTCTGCTTCTATATTTTTTCAGTTTCACTGTTCAGTGTTGCCAACATTTCTTTGGGTAATGCTCACCCACACCACCCTGGCCACACTCTCATTTCACTCCTTCCATCGGGAAGAAGATATAGGAGCCTGAAAGCTGTATCATCCAGGTTCAGAACTGCTTCTTCTCTACAACCATCTGGGTATTAAACGTTACAGCCTCAAAATAGGCTCCATCCTATATAGACTTTCTTTCATTTATTATATTGTTTACAGAGTACTGCGTTTACATATTCCGTCATACTGCTGCAAGTAAGAATTTCATTCTTCTGTTTGAGACATGATAATAAAACACACGACTGTTGATACAGTACAGTAAATGGGTCTGCTAGTTTCCAACAGTTTCATGAGGAACTGACACCATCTACATTAAAGGATGCATGGGCAGGTGGGACGAGTGTAGATTGGGCATGTTGGCCAGCGTGGGCAAGTTGGGCCGAAGAGCCTGTTTCCACGCTGTATGACTTTATGAGACAACTGCAAGAAATGATGACAGTAGTATCTCCATTAGTAAAGCAAAAGTAAATGATCCATGTCCAGGGAGTAGAAGAATTACTGCAACTCTAGTTTCTGGATGCTTGAAATGGGTTCTTTAATGACAAAGCCAGTGGTCTGGTGACTGCCCAAGTAGCAGATAGAAAAATATGAAGTGGGAAGTGATGCAGACATCTGACCTTACACATGGTGATCTCCGCAAACTGTGTAAGGAAATGATTCCTCAGTCTGGGATGCAACCCAGGAACCGCACCGACATGCATTTTGAGTGATAGCTAGTTTGTCATGGTAACCATTCCTGAAATGAGATTTTTTCCAAAAACAGAAAGGTCATATGGTTTCTTCATTATTTGGTGACATGGAATAATTCCTGTGACTGGCAGCTTGTGAAACGATTCATATTTATGTTGGACGTTTCATGCCCTTAATAGTTGTTGAGTTATCAGTCAAAACTTTAGGGAGGCACAGTGGCGCAGCGGTAGAGTTGCTGCCTTACCTCACCAGAGACCTGGGTTCCATCCTGACTATGGGTGCTGTCTGTATGGAGTTTGTGCATTCTCTCTGTGATCGCATGGATTTCCTCCCACATTCCAAAGATGTGCAGGTTTGTAGGATAATTGGCTTCTGTAAATTGTCCCTTGTACATAGGATAGAACCAGTGTAGGAGTGAATGCTGGTCAGCGTGACCTTGGTGGGCCAAAGGGTCTGTTTCCGCACAGTACCTCTAAGCTAAACTAAACACAAAACTACCTACCAGTCAATTATCCCCCTCAAAACCAACACCATCTGCCAACCTTTCATCTATAAAACAGCACCTGATGCTTATACCGACAGATTATCCAGAGAAATACTTATTCTGTAAAAAGGAAGGCATTTATTCTAAATGAGATTCACGCGGCACGATGGTGCTGCTGCCTCACAGTGCCAGAGACCCGGATTTGATCCTGACCACAGGTGTAGTCTGTGTGGACTTTGTACGTTCTCCCTGTGACCATGTGGGTTTCCTCCGGGTGCTCCGGTTTCCTCCTACATTCCAAAGGCTTGCGGGTTTGTAGGTTAATTGGCTTCTGTAAAATGGGATAACATACAACCAGTGTGAATGGGTAATCGAATGTTGGCGTGGACTTGGTGGGTCGAAGGGCCTGGTTCCACACTGCATCTCTAAAACTAAAATTAAAGACTAAAAGTAAAATCCTACTTAAAGATGGACTGAATTTAGGCAAAAGCTCACACCAAGTTTTATCAACAAAACTGATTTGTTGCAGCATCGAAGAATTGCTGGAGAACAAAATTGGAAGAGGGCAACAAACTGTTTAGAATGGTTGTGATCAGAAATATATTTACAATATATATTAATGATTTAGATGATGGGATTAAAAGTAACACTAGCAAATTTGCAGATGACCCAAAGCTGGGTGCCAGTGTGAACTGCGAAGAGGATGCCAGGAGGTTTCAGGGTGATTTGGACAGGTTGATTGAGTGGGCAGATGCATGGCAGATGCAATATAATGTAGATAAATGTGAGGTTATCCACTTTGGCGGCAAGAACAAGGAGGCAGATTATTATCTCAATGGTGTCAGATTAGCAAAAAGGGGAAGTGCAACGAGACCTGGGTGTCCTTGTACACCAGTCACTGAAAGTAAACATGCAGGTAGAGCAGTGAAGAAAGCTAATGGCATGTTGGCCTTCTTAACGAGAGGATTTGAGTAAAGGAGTAAAGAAGTCCTTCTGTAGTTGTACAGGGCCCTGGTGAGACCACATCTGGAGTATTGTGTGCAGTTTTGGTATCCTAATTTGAGGAAAGACATCCTTGCTATTGAGGCCGTGCAGTGTAGGTTCACGAGCTTAATCCCCGGGATGGCGGGACTGTCGTATGAGGAAGATTAGAAAGACTGGGCTAGTATTCACTGGAATTTAGAAGGATTTAGGGGATCTTATAGAAACATATAAAATTATAAAAGGACTGGACAAGCTAGATGCAGGAAAAATGTTCCCAATGTTGGGGGAGTCCAGAACCAGGGGCCACAGTCTAAGAATAAAGGGGAGGCCATTTAAAACTGTGATGAGAAAACACTTTTTCACCCAAAGAGTTGTGAATTTGTGGAATTCTCTGCCACAGAAGGCAGTAGAGGCCAATTCACTGGATGAATTTAAAAGAGAGATAGATGATGCTCTAGTGGCTAGTGGAATCAAGGGATATGGGAAGAAGGTAGGCACAGGTTACTGATTATGGATGATCAGCCATGATCACAATGAATGGCGATGCTGGCTCAAAGGGTCAAATAGCCTCCTATGTTTCTATGTTTCGATGAAATCTTCACAACTGCATAAAGGAATAGACCTGAATATGACAGTGAAACACATTTCCACAGTGAAACAAAATCATACATTTTTCCAAGATCCTACCACTAAATCCTTTTAAGCCGTTGATAACGTAGAAAAACAAGTCTAAAAATTCAATTTATAATTTTGTTAGGATTCACTAAGTCAGGAAAGAGAAGAGAAAGGAGAGAGAAGGAGGGAGAGAGAGGGAGGGAGAGGGAGGGGAGAGAGAAAGAGAGCAAGAGTGGGTCATGGAGTCTCATTGTCACACGGCATGGAACCAGGCGCTTCGGCTCAACTTGCCCATGCCAAGATATCCCATCTACACAAGTCACACTTGTCCACGTTTGGCCCATATCCCTCTAAACCTTTCCTATCCATGTACCCATAAATGTTGTTTTAGTACCTGCCTTAACCACTGCCTCTGGCAGCTCCTTCTAAATCGCCACCTCTGGGTGGCTCTGGGTGAAAAGGTTGCCTATTAAATTTTTCCCCTCTCACCTTAAATCAATGTCCTCTAATTCTTGATTCCCCTACTCTGGGTAAAAAAGACTGTGCATTCACCCGATCTATTCCCCTCATGATCTTATACACCGCTATAAGATCACCCCTCATCCTCCTGCGTTCCAAGTCATAAAGTCCCTGCCTGTCCATCCTCTCACTATGGCACTCACTTAAAACTGAGATATTACTTTTCAAGAGAAAGGACAAATGAATTGTAATTAATGCTGTTCCATACGTCTAGCTGATTTCCCTTACAGTGCAGCATTGTAACTTAAATAGAGATTTTTTTTTTTTTTAATGAAGTAGATAAATGTATGAGCATTATGGAAGATTTTTCTTTCCTAATGCTAAATTGTACAGCATATATTTAATTGAATAGAGAGAAATCAGGGGGTCTGGCTGAGAAAGTTCTTGATGTGTATAATCACCTTGCTCAAAATCGTGAAGGTGCCTTATCAGTAGTTTCCAAAACTATAATTTGATTATGTGATTTACAATCCCATAAGAGCCTCCAAATTAATTGGAAAAAATTTATGAATGCTGTACTTAATTGGGTATATTATAACCAGTCCAGGGACATATATCATTAGCTTTAATGCTCACAGTAAATCTTTTTATTTTTATGGATTATTTTTCTCTAATATATGATGTGTCGGTAATTAATACTTGTGTTGTTTACTGTGACCATGTTGGGACGGTAGTCATGGGCGCCTTGCATTTTACACCAGGGTTACGTGCTTGAATAGTGGCGCGTAATTCATAAACGTGTAAATTAAAGCTATAACGCGCGTGTTTCTTTAACGCCCCTAGGCTGTCAGCAGTAAATTTGAACATGTTATTCCAAAAATATGAGCGGGTAGATCAAGCTTCGGCGTTAAAGAAACACGCGCATTATTTAAGGAATGCGTAAATCAAACACGCATAGAACAGGAGGTGCCCCTAGTGAGAAATTCAGCCCAGTGTTCTATGTTAAAGACACATTGCGTCGTTGTGTTAGCACATTTCACTCCGCTTTGAAAATTCATTTGTCGCGACAAAATGCTGGAGTAACTCAGTGGGACAGGCAGCATCTCTAGAAAGAAGGAATGGGTGACGTTTCGGGTCTCGACCCTTCTTCAGAATTGAAAATTAATTCCATTGATTTCCTTGCCAGTGTGGGATGGTGTTGAGTCTTTGAGGAGCAAGCAGGTGCTTGCACAGCGTGCTCCACCCACAAAGGGACAGTCGACTTCTTGGGTCAGAATCCTTCCAATCCAGATGAAGGATCTCGACCCGAAACATCGACTGAACCCTTTCCCTCCATAAATGTTGCTCAACCTGTGGACTTCCTCCAGCAGATCATTGGTTGCTCAAGTCTCAATGCTGCTTCCTCAGACGGATGTACAAACATCTAGACAAAATAAGTTTGTTTAAAATTGGAACTTTCATTCTGCAGCCCTTCCCGAAGCTGCCAGACAGGGTGGTGAGGTATGGCCCTGAACAAGTATCAGGATCTGATTGATATTGGTTTAAAATGAAACCATCAACTAAGTCAGAGATTCATTGTGATATTCTAATCTTACGCAGTCATAATATTAGAAGCAAGGAAATGCTGGTTCTAGTTTACAAAAAAAGCCACAAAGAGATGGAGTAAGTCAGTGGGCCAGGCAGCATCTTTGGACAACATAAATTAGAGACAAGAATAGAGTAGGGGAATCGAGAACCAGAGGACATAGGTTTAAGATGAGGAGGGGATGATTTAACAGGAACCTGAGGGGTAACTTTTTCACACAAAGGGTGGTGGTGTGTGGAATGAGCTGCCTGAGGAGGTAGTTGAGGCAAGTATTATCGCGATGTTTAAAAAACATTTAGACAGGTACATGGTTGGAATAGGTTTAGAGGGATTTGGGCCAAATGCAGGCAGGTGGGACTGGTGTAGATGGGGCGTGTTGGTCGGTGTGGGCAAGTTTGGCTGAAGGGCCTGTTTCCACGCTGTATGACTATGACTCTATGATAGATTTTGTAATGGTTGCTCCTGGCGAGGAGGGTTTTACAGCCTGCGTTCGTGTTGTTTAGATAGGAGCTGACTAAAATGTAAGGGAATCATTCGTATCAGGAAACAAATGTACAGCATTCCCGAGGGATCTCGGCATCTGCTTTGAACACACAAATTTATACATGCTACTCATTATAATACCACTTTGGCTTAGTGGTAGCACTTTCAGCTCTGCGTGAGAAGAAGTTAATTATACATAATTTAACCTAATATTGAGAGAGTACGGCATTGTTGGAGATTCCAAATTAAAAAAAAGGCATTAAGCAAAAATCCTCCCTGTTCAGGTGAATGTGATAGAGAACACTGGGTGGTGGGTGTATGGAAGGAGCTGCTGGAGGAGGTAGTTGAGGCAGGTACTATCACAACGCTCAAGAGACATTTAGACAGGCGCATGGAAAGGATAGGTTTAGAGTGATATAGGCCAAAGGTGGGTGGGTGGGACTAGTGGAGATGGGGCATCTTGGTCAACATGGGCAAGTTGGGCCGAAGGGCCTGTTTCCGTGCTGTTTGACACTACAACACAGTGCATTCAACCCTCAGTGACAGGGCCAGCAACAGATTTATCCCTCTGAAACAGACTAGCATTGCAATCGGTAGAGATGTAGGAACACGGAATTGCAGATGCTGGTTTACACAAAAGATCACAGAGGTTGGTGAATCTGTGGGATTCTTTGCCACAGAAGGTCGTCAGTGGATATTTTCAAGGTAGAGATCGATAGATTCTTGATTAGTACAGGTGTCAGTTATGGGGAGAAGGCAGGAGAATGGGGTTCGGAGGGAGAGATAGCATCAGCCATGATTGAATGGCGGAGTAGACTTGATGGGCCAAATGGCCTAATTTTTTTCCTGTCCCTTATGACCTTATAACATTCAGTACTGGTGTAACTCAGTGGGTCAGGCAACATCTCTGGAAACATGGATAGGTTTAGTTTAGTTTATTGTCACGTGTACCGAGGTACAGTGAAAAGCTATTTTTTGTGAAGTTTAGAGTGGCGTTTTGTCTTCCCTGCCGTTGTCTCATAAAAGTTTATATTATTCTATCAATTCTCCCATCTCCCTCTGATTTACTTTGCTGTTCACCTGACCAAGGCTAGTCAAGGGCTAGTCTCACCCCGGTCACTCCCTCTTTTCTCCTCTCCCATCAGGCAAGAGGTACAGAAGTGTGAAAACACACACCTACAGATTCAGGAACGGTTTCTTCCCAGCTGTTATCAGATAACGGAATCGTCCTCTCACCAACTAGAGAGCAGTTCTGACCTACCATCTACCCCTTTAGAGACCTTTGGACTATCTTTAATCGGACATTACAGGACTTTATCTTGCACTAAACATTAATCCCTTCATTCTGTATCTGTATCTGATTGTAATGTTGGCACTGAAGATAGACATGCTGGAGTAACTCAGTGGGACTGGCAGCATCTCTGGAGAGAAGGAATGGGAGATGTTTTGGGTCGACACCCTTCAGACTGGATAGCAAGCAACAAAAAGCTTTTCACTGTACCTCGGTACATGTGACAATAATCTAAACTGAACCTGTGGGAAACACCAAAAGATGTGAGCACCAAATGGACCCAGATGGGCGGTCAGCAGAGAGAGCATGTCGTAAAGCCAAAGAACCAGATATCATGTAGATAAAACACAGAGGAGAAAACAAGCAGAAGACGGCATCGTCATGTGAATATTACTGTGAATAGAATTGGTTGTCACATTTGTAAGGAGAGGCAATAACCAGCAGATTCTTTCTCCTCCTTGCATTACTTAGCAGATCACGTCCAATTGTTACCTCTCCATTGCCAACATCCCCACTGGGCAACCAACAAAACACAGACCACACTGAACCAATTTAACTCCTCTTCCCAATTCCCATACTGACTTTCTACCATGGGCCTTTTCATTGCTTACAACTCAATTTTAGGGAACTACATAACCCTCTCCCTCCCTTCCTCTCCCATATACCCTTCCTTTTCTCCCCCTTCCCCTGTGCCCCACCTGGACTGACACCTATTTCTCCCTTCCACCTCCACTCCCACCCTCTTCCTTCATCTAGCCTCACAATCCGCAGCTTGTTCGCACCAATTCACGTTCCTTTTGACTCATACGTTCTGTCTTGTCAACTCTGACCTTTCTCCAATCATCTGCCTATCAAAATAACCCTCCTCACTTGTACTAACCTAATACCTCCCATCTTTGTCCTTCCCCTCCTCTCCTAACTATCTCTCCCCCCCCCCCCCCCCCCAGCCCCCACAATCAATCTGAAGAAGGCTCCTGACCCAAAACATCGCCTATCCATGTTCTCCAGAGATGCTGCCTGACCCACTGAGTTACTCCATCACTTTGTACCTTCTGAACAACTTTCTTATCTGTATATTCAGCAATAGTATTTGGTGTTCTGTTGCACTAAATTGTTTGGAGAATTGAAAAATTATCAGGTAAACACTTGCAATAAATGAAATGGATAATTTGGCATTTAAAAGAAGATGAAGTTGTGTTTTCACAAGGTTCTCCTTATTTCATCATGCTTAAAGCTTTTTGCTTGGCATAATTACTACAGATGATATAAACACAGGAAAATATTTCGCAAATTAAATGCTGCAAAGCTGATAATAGATGGGGTGAATCCACAGAGTATTTTACCCAGAGCAAGTGAATCTAGAACCAGAGGACATAGGTTTAAGTTGAGAGGGGAAAGGTTTAATTGGAACCTGAGGAGCAACTTTTTCACACAGAGGGTGGTGGGTATATGGAATGCTGTCGGAAGGTAGTTGAGGTACTATAACAACATTCAAAAGACATTTGGACAGGTACATGGATAGGATAGGTTTAGTGGGATATGGGCTAGATGCGGGCAGGTGGGACTAGGCAGAGATAAATTCTATCTAGTACGGGTGTCATGGGCTATGGGGCGAAGGCAGGAGAATGGGGTTAGGAGGGAGAGATAGATCAGTTATGATTGAATGGCAGAGTAGACTTGATGGGCTGAATGGCCTAGCTCTGCTTCTATCACATGAACTTATGAACTAATGACGTGTAGATCGGGCATCTTAGCATGACCAAGTTGAGCCAAAGGACGTGTTTCTGTGCTGTATGACTCTAATTATATAAATTGGCATGCAAACTGGTGCACATATTGTTATTAGGTTTTTCTAAAGGCACAATGTGGAGTGACAGACATCTTTGGATATGTTTAGGAAAGGGAAACTGCATTGATAATGAGTGAAGTCTGTGCACATCTTTGAATGAATATAAGATTCTGCATAACTAAGATTTTAAAATAGACTGCCCATTTCTAAAATAGACTCACCTGTTCATTATTATCTTTCACACAGTTGTTAACAAGGATCAGTAATTTGACAAAAAAAGACCAAAATGAGAGGGTAGCAAATTCCTAACAGAAGATTTATTTGTAATCCCAGTTGAACACGCCATTGATTTATTTATTCTTTTTTACGCTTCGGAAGATCAGGTGGCTTTGAACTTATGGTTCCCAAAGCCCCCAACCATTCCTCACACCTTCTTTGTGTCTTTTGCAGAATAATTGATAGTGGCAGATAGCCATAGATAAACCAACAATAACATATTCATTGCATCTTGGTGAACACCAGGATGATAGAAAGCAAACTGATGGACTCAGTTTTTGATTATCTAGCAGTTCTGGGTTTCATATATTTTTGTCAACTTGACTTGACTTGACATCATATATTATTGTTTAGTTCTACAGCGCAGTAGTTTCGTTTTAGTTTAGTTTATTATTGTAACGTGTACCGAGGTACAGTGAAAAGCTTTGATTTACGTGCTATCCTGTCAAGGAAAAGATCATCCATGAACACAATCAAGCCGGACACAGTGAACAGATAAAGGATAAAGTATACAACATATAGTACAAGATACGACATTTAAGTCCAATAAAATCCGATGATAGTTCAGAGGTACTGACCTTGTGCAGCGAGGAAGGACCTGTAAAGGGTTATATAATATATGGATAATATGTGAATTAAGTTTTCATATTCCCATATTGTACTAGGCCTTAATTCCCATAAAAGATTTGACATTATATCCTTTTATAAGGCCAGTTCCGTTAATGGTCCATTGGTCTTTTCATATCATACTTTGGACAACATTAAAATGAGGGATCATTGAGCTGTAAAGAGCCAACTTGGTATGAAAAATATGCTCCTTGGTTGTTAATTATGACCTATTGTGTTCGGCTGCAGGTAACTTTGAACGACCAATAAATATCTGATGATGATGATGATACTTTATTAGCACCTGTACCTGTGTACCTAGTTGCAGTGAAATTCTTTGTTCTGCTTGCAATCCAGCAAAATCATACTATGAATAAGCACAATCATAGATAAGTTCAAAGTGCAATGATTGTGGTGTAATGGTAGACTTCACCGAGTCAGTACACAAAGAGTCACCACGTTTCTGGCGCCCACAAAGCTTCAAATGTTCTTCAGAGTACAATCTTATCTTGGCCTTAAAGCCCTGTTGTCCTGGCGTCACCGATCCGCTCCTCTCCTCCATCCGTCACCATCTTGGAAATGCCCTTTGTCCAGCGTCCACCACCGTCGTTGACTCCCCCCATCTTCCTCCTCAGTTCCTGGTCTTCGGGGTCGAGCAGGGGATGAGCCTCGAACGTCTACAGGCAGGTTTTCCGGTTCCGTGGCAGGTGAGCCAGACCTGCTGCGTCCATCCATCTGCCTGCACTGTGCACGGTGTTAAGGCAGATACGATAGTGGCGGTTAAAAGACTTTTGGATAGGCACGTGGATATGCAGGGAACGGAGGGATATGGGTTATACGCAGGTAGATAAGTGGTGGTCTTGGTATCATGTTCGGCACAGCCATTGTGGGCCGAAGGGCCTGTTCTTCTGCTGCATTCTTCTATGTTCTATGTTCTATGTATAGTATCCCTCCCCAATTCCGCTTCACGAGACAATAACCAGATTTGGAAAGCAAAGAAGAAAATCCTGCTCCCATTGACCCATGAGGCTGGTGGAAAAAGCTGGGACACTATGGTTTAGTTCAACGAATAAGTCACTGGCAGCAAAGATTACTCATATCATGGTCTGGACATCATCAAAGTGAAGTAATCTGAAACAGATTTAAGATGTTATACACTGACAGGAAGTAAAGAAGCAGAAAGAGAAAATATTGCCCTGTTAGTCACAAATATTGCTCTGTTAGATTAAAAATAATGTTAGTCACACCAGACCATTTTTGTAAATGTGATGCTTGAAGCAGTTTCAACTCAGCCCAATGCCAGCACTCATCTGTGTGATTAATTTGGAATAGTAGCAGGAAGGGTAAACACAGCGTTGTCTGAGATGTAATCAAATAATACATTTAATCATCTTCTCTCTGTATTGTGGGTATGTTGCCAGTGACAATGGCAATCATTGCATGAGATAAGCCAGTCTTCCTATCACACTACCACCTGTATTACAGCAAGATCATAACATCTAAAGGCTGTTATTAGAAAGACAGAGATCAACAATAAGTATGTTGTTTATTAACAATGCAATCACCGTCTGACAAATTAGAGTAAATTAGCAATCTGATGCCTGGGCAAATTACCCTTAAAAGAAAGGGCAATTTCTATTGGGGTCATTGAAATTAAAAATCTGCTGATCAATATTCCAAGACCAATATGGTCTACATTTCAAAGATGCACAGGTTTGTGGGTTAATTGGCTTCATTAAGAATTGTTAATTGTCCCTCGTGTGTGGGACAGAACTAATGTACCGGGATCGTTGGTCAGCACAAACTCGGTGGGCCAAAGGGCCTGTTTCCACGCTGTATCTCCCAACTCACCTAAACTAAATAATGGATGATTTGTGCACTGGGGTATCTTTTGGGGAAGTGTGTAACTGTATCAGTCTGAAGAAGGGTCCCGACCGAAACCTCACCTATCCATGTTCTCCAGGAATGCTACCTGACCCGCTGAGTTACTCTAGCACTTTGTGCGGAACAGTGGCGCAGCAGTAGAGTTGCTGCCTTACAGCGCCAGAGACCCGGTTCGATCCTGACTATGGGTGCTGTCTGTACGGAGCTTGTATGTTCCCTCCATGACCACATGGGTTTTCGCCGGATGCTCCGGTTTCCTCCCACATTCCCACAGGTTTGTAGGATAATTGGCTGCTGTAAATTGTAAATTGTCCCTAGTATATAGGATAGGGCTAGTGTACGGGGTGATCGCTGGTCGACATGAACTCGATGGACCGAAAGGCCTATTTCCACAATGTATCTCTAAATTCTAACGTCTAAAGCACTTGGTGTATTTTCAAATGATAGGTGGATACAGGTGAGTAGATTGGCAGATGGGCGGACATGGGTGTATAGTCTTTTCTTTGACTGGACAGCAGGCAAACAAAAGCTTTTCACTGTACCTCGGTACACGCAACAATAATAAACTAAAATAAAGGGCCCCAGATAAGGAGCGAAGAAGTGAGTCGGGACCAGGTTTCAGGTAAGGGTCCTAACCTGAAACATCACCTATCCATGTTCCCCAGAGATGCTGCCTGACCCGTTAAGTTACTCCAGCACTTTGTGTCTTTTTTTTGTGAACCGCCATCTGCAGTTCCTTTTTTGTATACTACGTAACTCTATGTTCTGTTGAAGATGTGTACCTAAACATGTCAGTACTTGTCAGCTATGATGAACATAATTAAGACAGACAACAAGAGATGACAACTTCACAGGTTGAGAGAACATTCTCTTTTAAACAGGATGTCACCATTACTGAAGATCAATGGTAATTTAAACATTCTGCCATAAGCTTTGGTTGAAATGATCCTGAAATTGTCTGACCGTAGGAGAAAGAGTGGTAATGATGTTTATTGCTCAGAACAAGCACATTTAGAAAGCTTTTCTTTCAGAATGGGTTGTCTAATTTGATTCGAACAATCTCTGGGTAATGAAATCTACTGAGTTGTTGCCTTCTGCCGGAATTTGTTAAAATACTGCTGTTCTTCATGTACTGTTCAATTCAGGCCAGGAATGAAATGTAAGACAATGACAAGTGAACAAGTGTAAGGAACAAAATTAGGAATTGATTTTATTATGGATTTAATAATTGGGTATCGTTTCATGCAGGCGTTGGCTTCAGTATGTACTTTGGATGTACTTTGGTAATGTGCTGCGGGCTTAGTATTGGTTTAGAGATACCGTGCAGAAAGTTCCGGAAACAGGCCCTTCAGTTCACCGAGTCCATGCCGACCATCAATCACCTGTACACTAGTTAGTTCTATGTCGTGCACACTGGGGACAATTTACAGAAGCCAATTAACCTACAAACCAGCACGTCTTTGGGATGATGAGAATGATCCCCAAATTACGCTTATTTTGTGTAGCGCAGGATGTCCGCTGTGGGACAGGTGGAGATGACACATCGAGTTATACCTGCTGCCGCGGATTGCCTGTGATTAAAGAAAAGCCTATAGTCATAGAAAGTCCAGACATTTGGAGAGTTGCCGAAGACCTGCCCTTGCCGTGAAGCTAGGCAAGCGGCTGCTAAACCATCACGCCAGCACTGCAAGAGCTTCCTTGCTCATTTACTGGTAGAGTTGCTTCCATACAGTGTCAAAGACCCAGGTTCAATCCTTACCTTGGGTGCTGTCTGTGCGTAGTTTGTACGTTCTCCCTGTTATCAGGTGGGTTTCTTCCTTGTACTCTGGTTTCCTCCCACATTCTTAGGACATGCGGGTTTGTAGGTTAATTTGTAGGTTGATCTGTAAATTGCTCCTAGTGTGCAGGGATTGGATGAGAAAGTGGGATAATGTAAAACTAGTGAATGGGTGATCGATGGTCGGCATGGACTCGGTGGGCCGAAAGGCCTGTTTCCGCACCGTATCTCTAAAATAAAGTCCCCAATACTACAATTGCCAGTAGGAACAGACTGGTCTGAAGAAGGGTCTCAACCTGAAATGTCACCCATCCCTTCTCTCCAGAGATGCTGCCTGTCCCGCTGAGTTACTCCAGCATTTTGTGTCTATCTTACTTATATATATATGTATATTACTTATATATAACCGTTCTCATTTATTACAGTGCCACACACACACACACACGCACGCACGCACGCACGCACGCACACACACACACACACACACACACACACACACACACACACACACACACACACACACACACACACACATACACACACACACACACACACACACACACACACACACACACACACACACACACACACACACACAACACATATATACCTATAAAACAATAATAGTACAAAGATAAAAACAACCATGGTGACTCTTGTCAATGAGCCCTTCAGAGAGGGCAGCTGGGAATCATGCCTGCTGCAAGTCCCATGGCTCTGTCCATCCGTCTGTCCTGGGCCACCTGTCCTTTTACCTTCCAACACCTCCTGCTCTTACATTCCCAGCTGACTGACTGATTTATGAATATCTTTCATCTCCCTGAGATCCGTGTTCTTTCGATAACTGCGATGAAAACTTCCTGGCTGTTAGACAGTGCATGTTGTGTGAAAGCTCTGTGAGTTCTGGGAAGAAAGGGATTTGACTGTGAGAGATAAATTATACAGATTGGGCAGCTGAACGAGCTGTCTCACGCAACTTGTGAGCAGAACTCACAATTTATTCTATTGCATGACAATCCTTATACCACAGTTCTGTTCCAACCATCAATCCATTGTGCCGTTGCATAAAGCAGTCTACCCTGACACTTTATCAGTATATTAGCTCTGGTTTCCTACAGTATATGCTGGAAGAGAGAACTTGGAGATAAACTAGCTGCTACAGTACATTAGACATATGCCTTAGCGGAATGCAAGCAGACAATAGTTCATTGCCATGCACTTCTTGTGACTGATAAGGAAAGATTATTCAATTTCTCTAGCTAAAATCACAATGCAGAACAAAATCCTGGCTCTCTTTTTATTTAAATGTGCAAACTCTGGATATTGAAAAGGACATAAAGTACTGGAGTAACTCAGAGGGTCAGGCAGCATCGCTGGAGACCATGAATAGGTGACGTTTCGGGTCGGGGCCCTTCTTCAGACCTCCAGAGATGCTGCCTGACGCGCTGAGTTATTCCAGCACTGAGTCCTGTTGTGTAAACCAGCATCTGTAGTTCATTGTTTCTAAACTTTGGATATTTTTTGCTTAACCTTTCAATTCGACTGCCCATCATTCAGTTAAAGCATCTTGCAGCTGAGCTGATGGAGTTGGAAATCTCTGATATGACCAGGAATCTGTGCAGAGTTTGTGAGGAGCAAGAGTGGCAAAAATGAGAAAGGTGTAATGGCCTTTGTTGGTCTGGGGTGCAACTCACAAATTGGTCCTGACTAAGATCTACTGATCCCCTCCACTATCAGAGAGAGGCCACATGCACACTGGAGGAACAGCACCTCATGTTCTGCTTGTGTAGCTTACAACCCAACGGTATACATATATATATATATATAATTCTCTAAAGATAGACACAAAGTGACTCAATGGATCAGACAGCATCTTTGGAGAAAACGGGTGGGTGATGTTTCGGGTTGGAACCCTTCTTCAGACTGAAAGTAGGGGGGAGGTGAGAGACAAAAGGTAGAAAAAGGCCAGACAAATAAGGACCAGCAGCAGATGACCAAGGAAGGGTGGAGCCCATTATGCACCATTGTTGGCTGGGAAAGAGGTGATAACGAACGATACAGGGTTGCGAACAGTGGAACTAGTGGGATGACTGGGGGGGCGGGGGGGGGGGGGGTGAGAGGGGGGAATGGGGGGGGGGGGGTAAGGTGGGAATGCAAGGATTACTGGAAATGAGAGAAATCAAAGTTCGTACTACTGGGTTGTAAGCTGCCTAAGTGAAATACGAGGTGTTGTTCCTCCAATTTGCATGTTTCCTCACTCTGACAGTGGAGGAGACCCAGGACTGACAGTATGCGAATGGTAAGGGGAGTTAAAATGCTTGGCATCTGGGAGATCGCGTAGGCCAATTGTAAATTCTCCAATTTTAGGTATCTACATCACATTCTCCCCCTCCCTTATTCCACTATTGAATCCCCCTTCCTTTTATGTTGTATTATGTTTAAATTGTTTACACCGGGAAAGGACCTTATAAAAATATCTGGCAAAAGTTAAAGCTTGCTGTTTAATAGAACTCTTATTTTTGGATCAAATGCAAACAACGCTATCATTTTACAATATGTTTTTTTCTCAACACTTCACATTACAATATTATCTGTAACACCAGAGACTGTTTATCTTGGTGTGAGAATATCAATGCATTATGAATAAGGATTTAAATATATTCAAATCAATCATGTTTGTTAGCAGTTGATACATATGAAAAACACCTAAAATAAAATGAGCAGCCAAGGAGTACTGATTGTGTGTGAAAAT
Source organism: Rhinoraja longicauda (assembly GCF_053455715.1). NCBI lineage: Eukaryota > Metazoa > Chordata > Chondrichthyes > Rajiformes > Arhynchobatidae > Rhinoraja > Rhinoraja longicauda. The sequence continues at coordinate 27,428,981 of NC_135962.1, read as the reverse complement.
ATTTTCTCTCTGGTACACTTGACAGCTGGAATTTGGTTTCCCTTTCTTTTCCCTGAGTCCTGGACGCTGTCATCATGTTTGTGTGGCTCTGTGAAAAGCAGCCCACCTCGAAATAATCTGGTCACAATCATCATTTGATAAAATGGATTGGATCCCGTTCCTGACATTAACCAGAGAATAGGGGTCTGATGTCCTTATCAGACCAAAGTAGGAGGCCTGGCCATTACCACTGTAAAGGCAGTATTATCTGCATGCAGGATTAGATAACATGGAATGAGGGAGGTATATGTGAGTGATGAACCAAACAAAGGAACTGTCTGATCAGTAGAACAGTTGTTAAATTCATCTGCTTCTGTAACTGGAGCTTTCTACGATGAATGGTTGCAATGAATTGATTGGAGTTGTCACTGTGCAGGACCTACACGACTCTATAGTCAACTCTTGCATGTTCTGCGTTTATTAGAAACAAATGTGAGAAGTGGAACATCGCAGTTTAGTTTATTATTGACACGTGTACCAAGGTACAGTGAAAGGCTTTCGTTTGCATGCTATTCAGTCAATGAAAAGACTATACATGAATACAATTAAGCTGTCCACAGTGCACAGATAAAGGATAAAAGGTACAACATTCAGAGCAAGATATAACATTGAAGTTTAATAAAGTCCGATTAAAAATAGTTCAAAGGTCTCCAATGAGGTAGATGGGAGGTCAGGAAGATTTGATACTCTTGTTTATTGGTTTACCTGCAGTATCTTGAATTCGTGTAGAGGCAAAGTTGTATCTAGCCCGGGGCAACATGGGACATTTGTAAACAAGCAGAATTACTCAAGGTTTGTTTGCTGTAAAATTCATTCTGGAAAATAATTAGCAGTTTACCAAAAGAAGAAATCTGAAAATGGCAACTGTGGAATTTCAAACTAAGAGAAAATGCTCAAAACAGTAATGGGTTTCACATTGTCCCAGATATAACACCTGAATCAATAAAGCACCCTCAGTAGATCATGGGGTCTTGATAGACAGAACACATAACACACGCACACACACGCACACATACATATACACATACACAACCATACACACTACCTCACTACAGGTGCTCCTCGGCTTACGATGGGGTTCCGTTCTGAGAAACCCTTCGGAAACCAAATATATTGTACGTCCAAATGCATTTAATACACTCGATCACGTGGCCGGAAGCGAGCTGTGGCTCGCTACAGGTCGCTGCCGTTTGCACCATTGCAAAGTCGAAATATCACAAGTCGAAGCATTGTAAGCACCTGTATATTGTAAATGAATATAAATTGCTTCATTTACTTTAGTTTTAGAGATGCAGCATTGAAAGAGGCCCTTCAGCCCATTGAATCTGCACAGACCACTGATCACCCATTCACACGAGTTCCATGTTTTCCCACTTTAATTTCTACTCCCAACACACTCGGGGCAATTTACAGAGGACTAATTAACCTACAAACCCGCACATCTTTGGGGTGTGAGGGGAAACCAGGGCACCCAGAGGAAACCCACATAGTTACAGAGAGAACGTGCAAACTCCACACAGATAGCACCTGAGGTCAGGATTGAACTCGGGGCTCTGGAGCTGTGAGGCAGTGATTCTACTAGTTGTGGCACTGTGCTGTCCTTGATAATATTAATATATATAATAATCATAATACTTCCTGATGCATTGTTCACCACTTCATGGAACAGGACACATGTCAGTCAGCAGACTCTAGCATCTTTGGATCCAGGCTAATCATAATCACGCTGCATTTCAATTGCTAACAAAGATTTAGCGAACAACACAGTTAGTGCCCTTGGAATGAATCCTGTGGCTGGAAATTGGGTGGACTGATTTTAACTTCATTTAGATTATTGTTGAACTTTTACTTCTGAAGTGAATGTGTAGCACATTTCTTCTGAGTTATTTCCAGAACATTAAGTGCAGACTTTGCTGGTGAAAGCCTTCTTTATCTTTCAATAGTCTTTATGAAACACACAATATAAAACCCGACAGAAACTCTTAGCAAGGTTTAAGAAGCAATTAGACAGGTACATGGATAGGACAGGTTTAGAGGGACATGGGCCAAACGCAGGTAAGTGGGACTAGTGTAGATTGGTCATGTTGATTGGTGTGGGCACGTTGGGCCAAACAGCCTGTCATACATAATGGTATGGTGGTGCAGCGGTAGAATTGCTGCCTTATAGTGCCAAAGACCTGGGTTAGAGCTGGGCTACGGATGTTGTCTGTATGGAGTTTATCTGTTCTCCCTGTGATTTGCGCAGGTTTTCTCCAGGTGCTCTTGTTTCCTCCCAGATCCAAATATGTACAGGTTTGTAGGCAAATTGGCTTGGTAAAATTGTAAATTGTCCGTAGTGTGTGTAGGATAGTGTTAGTGTGCAGTGATCACTGGTTGGCACGGACTTGGTGGGCCAAAGGGCCTGCTTCTGCGTTGTGTCTACAGACCAAATTAATAAGTGCAATCCCCAATTAATACAGAATGCACAGAAACAGCCCACAGAGTCATTTGCAGTAGTCAGCAGGTTTTGGCACCATTTCACAGAGATGACGGTGGTAACTTGGTGATGGTATTTCAACAACTCTCCATGCCCCAACAGAAACATTAATGTTTGTTTAGAAACACTGTGAATGGATGTTCACAGTCTGAAGAAAGGGTCCCGACCCGAAACGTCACCTATCCATGTTCTCCAGGGATGCTGCCTGACTTATTCACAAAATGCTGGAGTAACTCAGCAGGTCAGGCAGCATCTCGGGAGAGAAGGAATGGGTGATGTTTCGGGTCGAGACCCTTCTTCAGACTGACTGACTTGCTGAGTTACTCCAGCACATTGCTCTTCTCTCACCTTAACCTCACTACCTTGACGTCCCTGCAGGTCACTTGGAATGTATCTGCCTGTGGGTTCCAGGGTTCCTCTGTCACTACTACAGATAAGGGGGGGGGGGGGGGTAAATTCAAATGGCCACTCTATCCACAAAGTGGAGTATGGGTTATGCCAACAGGAAATGTTATAACTACCTTCATTGTGTTTGAGTCCATGAGCTGAGTGTCCAAATCTCCTGTAAATGAATGGCCATTTTAAGCTGTAGAATGAAACTGCTGGTCTACATAGAAGATAGACACAAAATACTGTGGTAACTCAACGGGTCAGGCAGCATCTCTGGAGAACATGGATAGGTGATGTTTCGGGTCGGGACCCTTCTTCAGACTGATTCAGTCTGTTAAGTTACTGTGGGAGGCAACTGGAGCCCCCAGAGATAACCCACGCAGTCACAGGGATTACGTACAAACTCTGTACAGGCCATAGTCAGGATCGAACCCGCATTTCTTTTGCTGTTCGGCAGCAACTCTACCACTGCGCCACTGAGTTTTCCTATGGCCATGCGGGGCTCTGGAAGGAATAAACAGCCCGGTAGAATGTGTCAGTTTTGTTAGACTATCACCTCTCGACCCGAAAAGTCACCTATCCACGTTCTCCAGGGATGCCGCCTGACCCGCTGAGTTACTCCAGCACTTTGTGTCCTTTGGTGTATTAACCAGCAGCTCCAGTTCATTGTTTCTACATGTCGACTCATCCATCTTTGGCCACTCTGCTGACAACTGAAACAAGGACTAACATTGGTTTCACTGTGGAACGCAAGGATAAAGTGCAACTTAATAAGTCAAACAGGAAACGGCATTTAATGCAGACTGCACAATAACAAGTGGAGGACTGTCAGAAATAACTCTGACTGTGTTAGGCCATGATAAACAGTCAACTGCTCTCAAACAATAAAGGAGAACACTTGTAAACTAATTGTTGATTTTATACATATTTTAATTAATATGTAATTTCTGTAAAGTTTACACGTAAATTGCTCAATTTTGCATTCTCAGAAAATATATCTCATGGCATGTGAAGAATCCCATAATTAAAAGCTGGTTGCATTTATGGTGAAATGATGATAACCTAATGGGACATCTGTATTTCTTCAGGATGTAGTGTTAAAATTCCCACTCAGAGCTATAAAATTCACTGTTTACATTGTAGTAAGCAATCACTCCAGTCAAAACAACAGGGAAATAACTGCACACATTATCTTGCTGTAGCTTTGCACAAATACAGCTCTGTATTTGACTTTGGTCAGGCCACATTAGAAGTATTAGGTGCAGTTCTGGTCGCCGGATTACAGGAAAGATGTGGAGGTTTTGGAGGGGCTGCAGGGGTGGTTTACCAGAATGCTGAAATGAAGAACTGCAGATGCTGGTTCCCAGTATTCCTAGATAGGTACCAACCCGAAATATCACCCGTCTTTTTCTCTAGATATGCTGCCTGACCCGCTGAGTTACTGCAGCACTTTATGTCATGGCACAGTGGCGCAGCGGTAGAGTTGCTGCCTTACAGCGAATGCAGCGCTGGAGACCCGGGTTCGATCCCGACTACGGGTGCTGTCTGTACGGAGTTTGTACGTTCTCCCCGTGACCTGCGTGGGTTTTCTCTGAGATCTTCGGTTTCCTCCCACACCCCAAAGATGTACAAGTTTGTAGGTTAATCGGCTTGGTGTAAGTGTAAAATTGTCCCTAGTGTGTGTAGGATGGTGTTAATGTGCGGGGATCACTGATCGGCGCGGACCCGGTGGGCCGAAGGGCCTGTTTCTGCACTGTATCTCTAAACTAAACTAATCTTTACCGGGATGCTGCCTGGATTAGAGGGTTTAGGTTACGCGGAGAGGTTAGATCACCTTTGATTGTTTTCTCTGGAACGGCGGAGGTTGAGGGAAGACCTGATAGAACTATGTAAAATTTTGGGAGGTATAAATAAGGTAGACAATCTGAACCTTTTTTGCTGCGTGGAAATGCCCAAACACTTCACCCAGCCCGTGGCCACGTGGTCCTGCTCCACCAATGGCGGCCGCCCGGGCCGGGAGGGGCGTTGCTAAGCAACCTCTGCTAGGCGGCGCCCGGTCCTACACTGCTCCGACCTCTGGAAGGTAGGCACAGATTTTAACCACCATCTGCAGTTTTTTCCTACCTACACTGTCTGGGCTACAGCGTCCGGGCCTACAGCACCCCTCCCCGGGCCTAATACGGGACAAGGATGGTCCCGTATGGGACAAGCCAATTGAACCCAAAATATGGTCACATCTTCAAAAAAACAAATCAGATTCGTGAGACACACGACCTCCCACATACAAACCATGCTGACAATCCCTAATCAGCCCTGTCCATCTAAATGCATGTATATCTTAACTCTCAGAATAGTCTCTAGTAACTTTCCAACTACAGATGTTAAGCTCACTGGCCTATAGTTCCCAGCATTTCCCGTGCAGCCCTTCTTGAATAGAGGCACAACATTTGCCACCCCCCAGTCTTTAATCACCTCTCCTGTATTTAATGACGACTCGTAAATTTTAACCAGGGCTCCCGCAATTTCCTCTCTAGTTTCCCACAATGTCCTCGGGTATATCTGGCCATGCCCAGAAGATTTGTCTACCTTCATACACGATAGGACCTTCAGCCGTAATATTGACTCCTCTTAGGACACTTTCATTGACTACCCTAAGTTCCTCCGTTCTCCAACATTTTGTGTCTATCCTCGGGGTAAGCCAGCATCTGCAGTTCCTTCCTCCACAGTAAAAATGGCGATGTTCCATTTAGGTACATGTGCCAATTAAACACTCTTGACTCCTGACTGTCTTGACAAATCTCCTGATCTGGGTGTCCCTATCAAGAACCATGGGCTTTGTTCTTCAATCTATTCATTCTTCCAGAATGATCCTGGCTTCCTTTTTTCCATTATCATTTATCTCTTTTATATCCCTTTTAAAACTCAATCAGTTTTGCAAAAGCTCTTGCAATTACACTTGAGTTCACCACCCACGCATATTTTACATCTGCGAAGTGCCTTGGGCATTTCGCTTATGTTAATGACACCGTGTAACATAGTAAACGACAGAAGAAGTGGCATGTGGTAGGAATTTGTGAGGATGTTGGGAGGGGTTTCGTTGACGCCTCAAGTCTAAGTCTTGAGATTGGGGGATCCAATATAAGGAATCGGAATAACATTTGATGGTCATCATAGAAGCTGATGGAATAGAGATTCTGAACCAAAATCATCAAAACCAGAGATTCTGAAAGCAGCTTTTGTCATCTTCCATCTGCTATGTGTCTCCGGTTTTATTGCACTGAAGTTCACAGATCATTTGCTCTGTCACCCTCCCCATTTGTTTGATCCCTATGTTTAAAACACCAGCAATCCTGCTCCTTTGCTGCCTCACCCCTGCGGACAATACTTTCCATTTTATGGCCTCTTTGCTTTTCTACCGAGTTCTTCACCTAAATCCTAGTTTTATTTTTAGCCATTTCACACTATCAGTTCTTTGTTCCAACTGAACAGGAATCCCTTTGCGAAAGGGTGTCCACATTTGCTAACATCCTCATATTAAGGCTTTGCAAGATGTTAAAGCCGCCTGAACAAACACGGTCGGTATATATGAGTGACACAGAGTTTAGAGCACCAAAACATTTATTGCTCAAAAGGAGCAATAATGTTATCCCACTTTTTAAGAAAGGAGGGAGAGAGAAAACGGGAAATTATAGACCAGTTAGTCTGACATCAGTGGTGGGGAAGATGCTGGAGGCAATTATAAAAGACGAAATTGCGGAGCATTTGGATAGCAGTAACAGGATCGTTCCGAGTCAGCATGGATTTACGAAGGGGAAATCATGCTTGACTAATTTTCTGGAATTTTTTGAGGATATAACTAGGAAAATTGACAGGGGAGAGCTGGTGGATGTGGTGTACCTCGACTTTCAGAAAGCCTTCGACAAGGTCCCACATAGGAGATTAGTGGGCAAAATTAGAGCACATGGTATTGGCATGGATAGAAAATTGGTTGACAGACAGAAAGCAAAGAGTTGGGATAAATGGGTACCTTTCAGAATGGCAGGCAGTGACTAGTGGGGTACCGCAAGGCTCGGTGCTGGGACCGCAGCTATTTACAATATACATTATTGACTTGGATGAAGGGATTAAAAGTACCATTAGCAAATTTGCAGATGATACAAAGCTGGGTGGTAGTGTGAGCTGTGAGGAAGATGCTATGAGGTTGCAGGGTGACTTGGACAGGTTGTGTGAGTGGGCGTATGCATGGCAGATGCAGTTTAATGTGGATAAGTGTGAGGTTATCCACTTTGGTGGTAAGAATAAGAAGGCAGATTATTATCTGAATGGTGGCAAGTTAGGAAAAGTGGACGTATAATGAGATCTGGGTGTCCTAGTGCATCAGTCACTGAATGGAAGCATGCAGGTACAGCAGGCAGTGAAGAAAGCCAATGGAATGTTGGCCTTCATAACAAGAGGAGTTGAGTATAGGAGCAAAGAGGTCCTTCTGCAGTTGTATAGGGCCCTAGTGTGACCGCACCTGGAGTACTGTGTGCAGTTTTGGTCTCCAAATTTGAGGAAGGATATTCTTGCTATTGAGGGCGTGCAGCATAGGTTCACTAGGTTAATTCCCGGAATGGCGGGACTGTCATATGTTGAAAGACTGGAGCGGCTAGGCATGTATACACTGGAATTTAGAAGGATGAGAGGGGATCTTATCGAAACATATAAGATTATTAAGGGGTTGGACACGTTAGAGGCAGGAAACATGATCCCAATGTTGGGGGAGTCCAGAACCAGGGACCACAGTTTAAGAATAAGGGGTAGGCCATTTTGAACGGAGATGAGGAAAAACTTTTTCAGTCAGAGAGTTGTAAATCTGTGGAATTCACTGCCTCAGAAGGCAGTGGAGGCCAATTCTCTGAATGCATTCAAGAGAGAGCTAGATAGAGCTCTTAAGGATAGCGGAGTCAGGGGGTATGGGGAGAAGGCAGGAACGGGGTACTGATTGAGAATGATCAGCCATGATCACATTGAATGGTGGTGCTGGCTCGAAGGGCCGAATGGCCTACTCCTGCACCTATTGTCTATTGTCTATTGTCTATAGGACATAGAGATGTTGCCTGACCCACTGAGTTACTCCAGAGCTGGAGTAACTCAGCGGGTCAGGCAACATCTCTGGGGAACATAGCTAGGGACCCTTTTTGAGCGGGACCCTTCTTTAGTCCAAAGAAAAGGTTGTCAACCCTAAACGTCACCTTGATCCGAAACGTCTCTTGACTCTTGATCCATGTTCTCCAGAGATGCTGCCTGACCCGCTGAGTTACTCCAGCACTTTGTGTCCTTTTGTGCATTAACCACCATCTGCAGTTTTTTGTTTTCTCAAGAATTTATTGCTGTAGGGTTTCAACTTTGGGTCTACTGGTGGTGAAGATCAGGCCACAAAGTTCTGCGTTTGATTCTGCCTCACCTTGCACTCATTAATTTTGGGTGAAATGTGAATGTGGCTTCAAACCTTCTAAGTAAAATCATCCAGGGTTCTGCTACCTTATCACTGGGTGCTTGTTGCTGGTATGTTTGGTGTGTATGGTCATCAATAGAGTGGATGATCAGCAGTAACTACAGAGCTGGTAGAGCCTGAGACCCAGGTTCGATCCTGACCTTGGCTGCTGTGTGTGTGGAGTTTGTACGTTCTCTCTGTGACCACGTGGGATTCCTCTGGGAGCTCTGGTTTCCCTCCACATCACAAAGACTTGTAAGTCTGTAGTTTAATTGGCTTCTGTAAATTGCCGCTCGTGTGTAGGATAGTGATCGTTGGACTTGGTAGGCCGAAGGGGCTATTTCCATGCTGTGTCTCTAAACTAAAGGCCTGTTACAGCTTCCAGGCTACTGATGTTAATCCCTCCCTTATGTTTTTTCCATTGAATTGGTAATATCCATCCCCGTTTCTTCCAAAATAGTTTCACCAAATCAATTCAGCCTTTCTGTACTCCTTGAAATTCATCCAAAATTAAGCCTTATGTACTGGCCACATGTTTTCTGTACATCTGTTTCTGAGATGCAGAATTAGTCTTTAGGCATTTTTCATGGGAGACAAATCAAGCTTTGTTTTCTGGCTGTTGAATGATAAGATCTAATCGTCCCGGAGTTTCCCCTCCCACCCAGCTCTCCTGCTGGAGAGGTGGCTTTCATTTCCTGCGTGTGATTTGTTTTTTAGGGTTTTCATTTTAGACTTTGCATCAGTAACAGGAAATGAGCTTGGAGCTTTTGAAAGGCAGGATGAAAAAGTGCCTTGCCAAAATTGGTTTACCCGTGTAGTGCTTGTGAGCTGTCATTATCAGTGCATGGGAAAAAACACCATTATGTTTCTCAAAGCAGTCACATTACTCTTGTTGGTGATATGCTCCATAAAAATAAAGAACATCTTTACAATAAATTAGTTGAAGATTTATCATTGCATTTTAGGAAACATCTTTTTTATTAAATGGTACATAGGTGGCACAGAGGCACGGCCGGTAGAATTGCTGCCTCACAGCGCCAGAGACCTGGGTTTGATCCTGACCTCAGGTGCTGTCTGTACAGAGGTTGTATGTTCTCCGTGTGACTGCATGGGTTTTCTCTGGGTGCTCCGCTTTTCACCCACACTCCAAAGACGTGCAGGTTTGTAGGTTAATTGGCTTTGGTAAATTGTAAATTGGGTAAATTGTAAATTGTCCCTAGTGTGTCGGATAGTGTTAGTGTACGGTGTGAATGCTAACGGCACAAACTCGGTGGGTCGAAGGACCTGTTTCCACATTGTATCTCTAAAGTCTATTATGTAAAGTAAAAGGTACAAACTTTTACCTCCCCATCCTATCGTCCCTAAGCCGAAGATTGGACTAGTTTAGTATAGTTTTTAATGCAAGGATCAGTAAACAATTTGTACAACATTTATTGTAACTAACACAAAACAAAAGCTGATAACTGTTATTTAGTTTTGAGAGCCTTTCTTGTTATCAGGGAGAGTGCTTCCTGAGATCTAAATGAGATCTAATCCTAAATCCTCAAACGACCTTGCTAATCATTTTGTGCAACATCGTGTAGTGAATAGGTCAGACTGAGCTTCGAAGAATGCCAAGTTTGTCTAAGAAACTTCCCCCATGATATCATTTCCTTTGTGCGATATAAGTGTGTGGGATAGACATTTAAACGGCTCGTACTCGAAACATTACTGTGGGTAGCAATGTATTTTTGTTCAAATAAAATGGCTTATCTTTTGTTAAATGCCGGGATGTCCAATTTCTTATGTATCCTCAATTCACAACCTGAAATGTTGCCGTTCCTATTTATGAACATTGTCATGGGAAACAAAACACGAGAGGAAATTCTGTTTCCACTGAGGCCTGGAAATGTAGGGCGCAATTGTTTTGAGCTAGTAGCTAGTTTGAAGAGGAAAGAACTTCCTATAGCTTGTGATAGGTTTCCCTGGGTTTGGCAGAGTTCATTGTGAACTATGCAGCAGACAATTTTCTTTCCTGAACCTATTTTGCAGATCAGGAAAACCATGAGGTCATTAGACGACCCACCCAGACTTGTTTGTGTGACCGTCTCAAGTCCCTTTAGTAAGATACTGACAGACACAAATTAACAACAAGGTAGTGAAGTGAGCCATGCTTAAAGGATTAGGTTCTGAGGACTCATTTGAAAAAGGAGAAGGGGAATAAGGCGGAAAGGTTTAGTAACAGACTGGAAGTGGAGATGTTGATGGCGAAAGGCAGGAAAGTCCAGCATTGATTTGAGATCAACTTGATCAGTAAGAGCGTCAAATGTCACGGGGAGAAGGCAGGAGAATGGGGTCGGCAGGGACAGGTAGGTCAGCCATTATGGAATTGCGGACAAGACTCGATGGGCCAAATGGTCTAGTTCTGCTCCTATGTCGTCTGGTCTTTTGGAATTTGAGGCACAATAACGGAGGAGATGCAGAGGTAGATGAAGGGAGGCCACAGGGGGAAACCATGACGTCTTTAAAGTCAATGTATTGATGAGGACGTGGTTGATGGGTGTGCAGGACAGAAACAGCCTTCAATCTGGAGAAATTGGCGTTGGATAGACCAGGAGGGTTTCTTTTAGGGTAATAATGGAGAAGTCAATCCTCGCCCTGATGGTGTGGATACGAGGATGTTGCAAGGGTGATGTTGGCTGCCTTTTTGAGGCAGCGACTCCTGTAGATCTCTTCGATGGTGGGGAGGTCATAACCTGTGATGGACAGGTGAAGCGATTGAGATACATGTGTCACTCTGTAAACCCCTGGCAAGATGATGAAAACAGAGGAATATCTTCCTGATCTTGGGTACATGGTGAAGATAGCAGGAGTGATTTTCAGAAGCATGTCCGTGGCATAGGTTCGGGAAACTCTGATCCCATCCAGTGCATTCTCTGCATTGCTTCTTCTGTTTCTTAAATGTTTTGAAGGATTAAGTGAACTGAAATGTTCCACCTACAGTAGCTTGCTTATCAAATCTATCTCCTTTCCTTTGTGCAGACATTACAAACAACACTAGGCTTAGTTTGTCAGTGAGATTGTGTTTTGGACAGCTTTGATTCAGGGACTAAGGATGAGTCTGGCTTTGTCATTAGTACTTTGATGCGTAAACAGTATCATGTTTTCTGAATTCTCTGATCTTTGCGTTTCCTAAAGCCTTAGGAAACTGGGCAGGCTGATAAGAAATATTGAACTCTGGGGGTCACATAGTCTTAACAAACAATTTATTTGTACCTTCCAGGCTTGACGAAAGTTGTGGTGAAAATTAGTCGATGCCTTCGCACTGGTTGATCTTAATTAATTGCAGTTTTATCCATTGTTGGAATGGATTTCTGTCCTTTAGACAAAAAATAATATTTTAAGTGAGCATCTGCTTTAGATTACTCAAAGCTGAAATTTTTGAAAATGATTAAAACATATAGTTTCTTTACATATTTAGATTAAGTTTTGTGCTTTTATCCCGAAACAAAGCATGTGCAGAATTGACATTGAAAATTATCTGCAAGGGAGAATTTAAAAATAACAATGCCAACAATAGGTTGGAAATTGTCATTGTTGCAAATGGTGAACAGATGCATGAAATATGTTTGTGTGACTTTTGTTTATGGCCTCTAGATCTCGGACAATAATCAGTCATTGTTACATGTCGTTTTAAAATTTATATTGAATGACATATTCTATTTCTGGTCTGGGAGGGAATAAATAAAAGGATTAACTGTTTCATCACCATACTCTTTCACATATGTTATCCCACTTTCCCATCCACTCCCTACACATTGGTGGCAATTTACAAAGGGGCTACAATTAACCTACAAACAAGCATGTCTTTGGGGTGTGGGAGGAAACCAGAGCACCAGGAGAAAACCCACGTGGTCACAAGGAGAGCGTGCATCCGTGATAGTGTATCAGAGAGCATTTGTTCTCTGAAGAAGAGTCTCAACCTGAAACGTCACCTATCTATGTTCTCCAGAGATGCTGCCTGATATACTGAATTACTCCAGCACCGTTAGTCCTTTTTAAGCTTGTTAAGTTTTGACTCGTGAAGAATGGTTGTTGGCTGCTGTATTTTTCAGTCTCAGTGGGGTACAGATACTTTCACAATAATTACATCTAGATGAGGCTTTGCAAGTGTTCCTCTAGGATCAAGACCGGCTAGGGTTTTTAGTATTTTCAGTAATTTTGTACATGAGTGTGAGTTTTAGCAATTAGCTATTCTCCGGGTACCTTGTGAGGAAAACAAAGATAAAGAAAGATGTCTTATTGTGCAGACAGGCACTGGAGAGGCAGAGGAAGTGTTGGTGGTGAGCAAAGTGGCAAATTTGTGCAATAAAACTTAAGTTCTAAATTGCAGAGAGGAAGTACACTTTGGCATCAGGATGTTGTAATACTGCTGTGATTTATTTTCCTGCTTTTAACAATTCTTTGCAGTCACTTGACACTGTCTTTTCTCAGACTTGTGACTAAGACCTAAAACGGAATGTTAGTGGACAACAATGTGGAGTATCTTTCAGTCTGTCTCACTTTAGACTTTAGAGATACAGTGCGGAAATGAGCCCATCGGCCCACTGTGTCCACAGCGACCAGTAATCACCCCCCCGTACACGAGCACGATCCTACACACTAGGAACAATTTACAATTTTACAGCAACAAATTATCCTACAAACCCGTGCATCTTTGGAGTGTGGGAGGAAACCAGAGCACCCGGAGAAAACCCATGTGGTCACAGGGAGAATGTACAAACTCCGTACAGACAACACCCGTAGTCAGGATCAAATCCAGGTCTCCACACATACCATTTGAACTTGTAAGATCTGAACTGAAGACTTGTTCTTGAAACCTCCCGTTTGACAGCCAGTAAGAATATGAAAAACAAGCAAAGTTTTCTTCAAGTAATTCATCTGGCCTTCCCATCACTGACATTTGTACAAATCATTAGTGAGACTACAGTTGGAGTGTATGGAACGTGCTGCCAGAGGAAGTCATTGCAACAGGTACAATAACAACATTTAAGGGACATATGGATAGATAGATAGATAGACAGGGGTGGCACAGCGGTAGAGTTGCTGCCTTACAGCGCCAGAGACCCGGGTTGGATCCTGACTATGGGTAGTGTCCGTACAGAGTTTGTACGTTCACCCCATGACCGCGTGGGTTCTCTCTTTCCTCCTTTCCCTCTTCTTTCTATTCCATCCATACCTGTCGTAAGCTTATTTAAGTCTAGCCTGTCCAACCTTCCCTAATGAAACTATTATCCTATTTTATGTCAAAGAAATGTAAAAACAAAGAACTAAAGATGCTGGTTAATACACAAAATGACACAAAAGCCTGAAGAAGGGCCCCGACCCATAACATCACCTATCCATGTTCTCCAGAGAAGTTGCATTTTTATTTTCCCTGCCAAAATATGTGTTTTCAATGTTTTCAGAGCAGTCCTGAGCTACTATCTACCTCACTGGACTATCTTTGATCGGACTTTACCGGCTTTATTTTGCACTAAACGTTAGTCACGTTATTCCCTTTATCATGTATCTGTACACTGTGGATAGCTCGATTAATCATGCATTGTCTTTCCGCTGGCTGGTTAGCACGCAACAAAAGCTTTTCACTGCACCTTGGTACACGTGACAATAAACTAAATTAAACTCAACTCATTTATTTAAATGGTTAAAAAGTCAAGTCCCCAGCATCAATCCTGGGGCACACAACTAATTACGTCTTTCCAACCAGCAAATTGTACATTTATGTCTGGTCTCCATTTCCTGCTCTCCCACCTATCCTGTGCAATTATATGCTCTCTCGTCAAGTTTGATACAATCTTTAACATTTTCAGCTAACCATGGATGGATGCTTCACCCCTTGGAATTTTCGTTTCTCGTTGAAATATATCTACTTTGAATGTGCAGTTCTGGTCGCTGTGCTGTAAGAAGGATGTCCTTAAAAAAGGATGCACTAATGATTCACAGTGGTATTACCAGGACTTGAGGACTCGAGTTATAAGGAGTGGCTAGACAGGCTGGGACTTTCTCTGGAATACAGGAAGGTGAGGGGTGACCATATAGAAAGCAGTATTAGGCTGTTTGGCCCATTGAGTCTACTCCGCCATTCAATCATGGCTAATCTATCTTTCCCTCTCAACCCCATTCTCCTGCATTCTTTCCATAATCCATGACACCCCTACTAATCAAGAAATCATGAGATCTGTCTTGTGGCACAGTGCCGCAGTGGAAGAGTTGCTGCCCTACAGCACCAGAGACCCAGGTTCATTTCTGACTATGGGTGCTGTCTGTAGGGAATTTACACATTATCCCCGTAAATGCATGAATTTCCTCCAGGTGCGTGTTTCCTTCCATATTTCAAAGTTGTGCAGGTTTGTAGGTTAATTGGCTTCCGTAAATTATCCCTAGTGTGTAGAATAACATAGAACCTGTATACAGGTGATCAATGATTGGCACAGACTTTACGGCCCAAAAGGGCTGTTTCCTGCTGTATCTTTTAATTAAACTCTAATAGATAGAGTGGGCCACAGTCTTTTAGTAGGAGAGCCTAAGTCTTGTATTTAAATTGAGAAGGGACTGGTTTAAAAGATACCTGAGGGGCAATTTCTTAATGACGAGGGTGTGCGTATGCGAGACGACCTGCCAGAGGAAGCTGCAGAGATTAGTACAATGCGATGTTTAAAACACATATGGATATAGATGTGGACAGGTAAGGTTTCGAGGGATATTGGCCAAACACAAGCAAATGGAACGGGCTCAATTATAAAAGCCGGCCAACATGGGTGAGTTGGGTTGAAGGGCCTGCTCCGTGATGACGCTGACTCTCCTCTGTGTCATCTAAAATATTCCCTTTAATGTCCGCTGTTACATCTGGGCTGTTCCCTTCATCTAATGTTCTCCCCATTTAACCAGCCAGGTTCAATCTCAAGGCAATAATTTGCCTCAAACAAATAATAGAGGTTGCCGCTCCTATTTTAATGAAAACCTTGAGTGGTAGTGAATTGTTTCCCTGGAGAGCGTTTAGACATCAGGCGTAGCAGATCAAGCATTCACTATGCAAAGAAACACAAGTGTAAACTCATGATAGACACAAAATGCTGGAGGAACACGGCAGGACAGGCAGCATCTCTGGAGAGAAGGAATGGGTGATGTTTTAGGTCGATACACTTCTTCATTCTTATGCTCTACCATGCTGGCATCTCACTACAGCACTAATCCATTACAATATTTTTTGGATAGAACATTCTTGTAGTCTCTTGCCATCTTCCTTGTTGTTCATCTAGTGGAGAAGCTGCTGAATTCATTGCCGCAGACGACGGTGGAAGCCAAGTCATTGGGTATTCTTAAAGCGGAGATTTATAGCTTCTTGATTAGTAAGGGCTTCAACAGTTACAGGGAGAAGGCAGAAGAATGGTGTCGAGAGGGAAAAATAGATCAGCCGTGATCGAACGACAGAGCAGACTCGATGGGTCTTAACATTAGACTTTAAACTTTAGAGATACAGTGCAAAAACAGGCCGTTCGGCCCACCGAATTCGCGCCGACCAGTGATCATCCCGTACACTAGCACTATCCTGCCTACGATGCTCAATTTACAATTTACAGAAGCCAATTAACCTGCAAACAGTATTGTCTTAGGAGTGTGGGTAGAAACAGGAGCACCTGGAGAAAACTTACACAGTCACAGGGAGAACGTACAAATTCTGTACAAACAGGATCGAACACGGGTCTCTGGCACAGTAAGGCAGCAACTCTACTGCTGCGCCACTGTGCCGCACAGATGGGTCACATGGCCTACGTCTACGCCTATGTCATATGAACGTATTATTTAATTAATGCTGCCTGACAAACTATGTTTTTCCAGCGTTGTCTATTTTAATTTCAGATTTGCAGCATCTGCTGGTTTTTGATTTTCATTGACTATTTATTCTTTGTCATCATATTCTCGCATGCAA
Source organism: Rhinoraja longicauda (assembly GCF_053455715.1). NCBI lineage: Eukaryota > Metazoa > Chordata > Chondrichthyes > Rajiformes > Arhynchobatidae > Rhinoraja > Rhinoraja longicauda. The sequence goes on along the minus strand of NC_135962.1, from coordinate 27,412,628 downwards.
ACTATGAAGTAGTGTACAGAAGGTACAATGCATCTCCTTACTGCAAAAGCTGCATTTAGAGTTTAAAAAATTTAAATGATTTTGTTGAAGAGTGGTGAAGATCCATTGAAAATGGTTCTCTTCCATTAAATGACCCTCGTAAAAAAAAAATATATATATATTTGGAAATTGAAGTTCTGGACCATAAACCAGCTTTGCCTACATGAAACAAATTTCAGAGTGCAGATGATATATTAGGTTTTTTTGGTAATGGCATCTATATTATTCCGAAATGTTTTTGTTTTAATCAGGAGATATAAAAGCATATGCAACATTACGTCTCATAAATTGCACAATGTCAGGACTAGATAAAGAGATAGAGGCAGTTCATAAATTTTCTAAATAATTCTGTTATAAGAAGGAGAAGCTGTTACAAATCTCCATAAATTAGATTTTAACGTGCACTCATAAAAAGAGAAAATCTTAAAAATATTCAGCAGAACAGACACTTTCTACGAAGAGCATTTCTGGTTCATAAAGTTTCAACAGAATTGTTTGCGGAAAGATCCGATCAAAATCCCAAATATAATCAATTCACAGAATGTGTAGGAAAAAACTGCAGATGCTGGTTTGTACCGAGGATAGACACAAAGTGCTGGTGTAACTCAACGGGTCAGGCAGCACCTCTGGAGAAATAGAATAGGTGACGTTTGAGGTTGAAACCCTTCTTCAAGGTCCTGATCCGTAACATCACCTATTCATGTTCTCCAGAAACTCTGCCTGACCCACTGAGATACACTCTGGACAGCATGGTGGCACAGCGTTAGAGTTGCTGCCATACAGCACCAGAGATCCGGGTTCGATCAGGACTACACGTGCTGTCTGTATGGCTTTTGTACATTCTCTCTTGTGACTGCGTGGGTTTTCTCTGGGCGCCCTGGTTTTCTCCTACACTACAACGACGTGCAGGTTTGTAGGTTAACTGTAAATTGTCCCTAGTGCGTCGGATAGTGCTAGTGTATGGGGCGATAGTTGGTTGGTGTGGACTCGGTGGGCCAAAGGGCCTATATCTGCGCTGTGCCTCTAAAGTAAAGTCTACAACTGGGAGTAAGACATTTCCTGGCCTTTGTTCTTTCATTAATTCTGGGTGTTTTGCTCAATTGTGATAGTTTAATTGATGCATCCAGTTGAACCTGAGAGCTATATTTGTACGATGGTTAAACCGACCTCGGCCTTGATCCATTTACATCAAAATAGGAGTGCTATGTATATTTTGAATTGAATTGAAATGAGCCCTTTGAGTATCCTCTCCTTGTAATTGTGCAGTCACCATCACCATGGCAGCTTCTACTGTGCAGAGCAGGAAGGCTACTTATAGAACAATGCAGCTGCATTTCTTTCTTGATTGTCCAATTAGTTTAGAGTTTGGTTTATTGTCATGTGTACTGAAGTACAATGAAAAGCTTTTTTGGTGCATGGAAAGACTATGCTTGACTACAATTGAGCCATCCACAGATAAAGGGAATAACGTTTAGTGCAAGATAAAGTCCAGTAAAGTCCGATTGAAGGTAGACTTGAGGGTTGCCAACAAGGTAGATGGAAGGTGAGGACCGCTCTCTAGTTGTTGTTAGTTAGCATGGTTTAGTTGCCTGATAACAGCTAGGAATAAACTATCCCTAAATCTGGAGGTGTGCATTTTCACATTTTTGTACCTTTTGCCTGATGGGAGAGGGGAGAAGAGGGAGTGACTGGGTTTAGAATCGTCCTTGATTTTGCTGGTGGCCTTGCCAAGACAGTGCAAAGTGTAAATGGAGTCAATAGAAGGGAGGTTGGTTTGTGTGACGGTCTGGGCTGCGTCCGCAATTCTCTGTGATTCCTTGCTGTCTTGGATGGAGCTGTTCCCAAACCATGCTATGATGCATCCCTTTAAAATGCTTTCTACAGTGCATCTGTAGAAGATGGTGAGAGTTTTTGGGGACCTTCCAAACTTTCTAAGCCTTCTAAGGAAGGAGAGGTGTTGGTTGTTTTCTTGGCCATTGCAAACAAAGACAAACAGATAGACGTAAAATGCTGGGGTAACTCAGTGGGTCAGGCAGCATGTCTGGAGAACAAGGATAGGTGATGTTCCTTTCCATTTTCTGTAGGGATGCTGCCTGACCCATTGAGTTACTCCAGCGTTTTGTGTCTTATCTTTGTTAAAATCAGTTTCTGCAGTTCCTTTTTATTAGAGCCTCACAGGTTCTGGTTGATTGGTGCTGCTATAAAATGTTCTTTTGGCTGTAACCAACCAAATGTAAATGTAAATTTAAATTGTGTTTGGACTTCCTCTCTTATTTTTTGGCTGTGGCTTGGTGGAGCTACATTTAATTCCAGGTTAGAGGTTGATTCAAACCACAATCTTGCTGCTGGAAGATCATCAACTTGATGAAAGAACTCTTTCGTTTGCTCAAAGCTTGTTGGTCTCCCAGCAGAGCGAGATGCCTTAGCGAATGTTGTCAACTGGCCCATTTGAGACTGCAGGAGTTCTTATCGAGGGATGCACTGAAACTTGGTGCAGCCAATGCTGAGGCTCTGTGGGGGAGGACAACCGTCTAGGGGTCCTTCCACTGCTGGACATTGAGGGGCAAAGTCCGGTGGTGAGACCCCTCAAACAGGGGAAGGGATATCACCCCAGGAGGCCACATGAGTGGCAAGGATGCTTGGTTTTGTTTAAAGATAATTGTGAACACCACTAAGTTTCACAAATGAATGCATTAACACTGGTAGACACAAAGTGCTGGAGTAACTCAGCAGGTCAGGCAGCATCTCAGGAGAACATTGTGGGTCAGGACCGTTCTTCAGATTGATCAGTCTGAAGAAGGGTCCCGACTTGAAACGTCACCTATCCATGTTCTCCAGGGATGCTGCCTGACCTGCTGGGTTACCCCTGCACTTTGTGTTTTTCTTTGTAAACAAGCATCTCCTTGTCTCGACAATAATGAATGGGCGTTCATTTGGCATTTTGGCTAACAGTTATCTCTTCTTGAGACAGCACCCCTTCTGCCTCTGGAAGGGCATTTCTGATTCCGATTCATTTATTATCATCTATACCACGGCCAAAATGAAATTCCATGTTCACGTGAAGCTCACAGAGTAAACAGTGGTCATTAATGATAAATACAACAATAAATACAATGATGAGTGTAAAACAGCAGAATGGTGCAAGATTGCAATTGTTGGAAAGTGGTGCAAAAGGATATTAAAGGACAATAATGGAATAAGTGAAGATAGACACAAAATGTTGGAGTAACTCAGGGGGTCAGGCAGCATCTCTGGAGAAAATGAATAGTTGATGTTTTAGGTCGGAACGTCCTGAATGGAATAACTGAATGAGATAGAATTAAGAGTAAGAGTCTGTGGCAGCACTTCTGGGAAGAGGGTGTGAAAGGGGTGATTGGTTCAGGAGTGGGGAGCACTAGGGAAGAAGCTGTCTTAAGTCTAATGCATTGGCTTTCAAGCTCCTGTATCTTCTCCCAGAAGGTAGAAACAAGTAAAGGGAACAGCCAGGGTGCCAGGCATCCTTGACGATACTTCCAGCCTTCCTGAAGCAACACATCATGAGGATGGAATGAGGTGACGGGCCTGTGATGGACTGGGCTGTGTTCATCACTCTCTGCAGGTTCAGGCGGTCAAGAGCAGAGCAGTTGCTAAACTAGGCTGAGATGCATCCCGTCAGAATACTGCCTATAGTGCATCTGTAGAAGTTTGAGAGAATCCTTGTGGACATTCAAATCTTCTCAGATGCCTAAGGACGTAAATACCTTGATGCGCTTTGTTGATCACCACATAGCTTGACCCGATAACATTAGTTCATGAGACAAGGGTGCTGCCACTCAATACGTTCATAAGTCAAAGGAACAGAATTAGGCCATTCAGCCCATCGAGTGCAGTATTGAATCATGGCTGATCTACCTTTTTCTCTCAACCCCATTCTCCTGCCTTCTCCCCATTACCCCTGACACCCGTGCCAATCAAGAATCTGTCAATCTCCGCTCCGCAATGAATGCCACCATTTCACTACCTTCTGACTAAAGAAATCCATCCTCATCGCCCCTCTAAAGGTAGGAGAGCACATTCTTGCTTCATAAATAAATCATGTTAAAATATCTATGAATTGCTTCAAAAAAAGTGGGAAAAGCGAGGGCACTCTTAGAAAAGCAGAAAGGTTTTTTTTGATTTGCCTGCAAAGTAGATAACCTTTTAAAGTAGGTGGTTAGATTTGTTCTTCAAAGCTAAACTGCTTTGAAGTAGACTTAATGGTTGTTGTTTAATTACAACTGGACTTCAATGCCATTTGGGCCTTTCACTGAAGTGCAACATTTATTTGATCATCTACAGCTTCAAAGGAAGGAGAAGGAAGTACAATACTGCATAAGAACGTGGAAAGTGTTGAAAGTGCGGCCAGCTTTTTACAAAGAAAGCAAATTGTTTTTCCCACTATTATAAACACAAAGTACACAGATAACATGCTGCTACTTTTTGAAACTTAATTGGTGAATACTTTCTATGGAACAGATTTTATTCAGAGATTATAGGCAGCAATTGTATCGAACAAAATATAATTTCAGATTAGTGCATTTAGTGGCATTTGATAGTGGCATTAAGAGGCTTTTGGATATGCAGGGAATGGAGGGATATGGGTTATGTGCCGGTAGATAAGAGAGGGTCTTGGCATCATGTTCAACACAGACATCGTGGGCCAAAGGGCCTGGTGTTCTTTTTTCTATTACCCATGGTATCCTAAAGAACAATTCATTCCAAAGCTGATTTAGGCAGGCATATGAAAGTGAAAGGAATGAGGGGTATGGATCACATTCAGGCAGATGGTTTCAGTTTAAATGTAAAAATGAAGAAATGCAGATGCAAACCTAGGGGGTGATCGCTGGTCAGCATGGACTTGGTGGGCTGAAGGGCCTGTTTCCGCGCAATATCTCTAAAGTCTAACATCTACAATCAGTGAAGAGACACCATGAGTGAAGCAGTGTGCAAGGCTGCCAGGATCAACAGTGTGTAGGTGGAAGTGATAACAGAATGATTGCTTGGTGATGAATAGATGCTTTTGGCAATTCACAGTTAATGGAATATAACCCAAGAACGTTAAAACCTTTCCAGAAAGCCCATGTACACAGGTGTATTTGTCTCATGTTTTATGGAATACTATTCTGATGTTGTTGGAATTGATTTACCAGTGAAAGAATCTCAAATGTTCCTTAACGGTCAATGAATATAGGCCAGTGATCCACTGTGCAAATGTTGAGCTGAACCACTTGTTAGATTTAATTTAGAATTACAGCATGGAAACAGGCCCTTCAGCCCACCGAGTACACGCCAACCATTGATCATCCATTCAAACTAGTTCTGCGTTATTCCACTTTCTCAACCACTCCCGACACACTCCGGCCAATTTACAGCGGCCAATTAACCTGCAAACCCGCACGTCCCTTAGAATGTAGTGGGAAACTGGAGCACCCAGAGAAAACCCATATGGTCATAGGGAGATCGGGCAAACTCTGCACAGACAGATCAATTGGGGGTTCCCCTCTTCCATTATAGATGAGGCTCTCACTAGGGTCTCCTCTATATCCCGCAGCTCCGCTCTTGCTCCCTCTCTCCCCATTCGTAACAAGGTTAGTCCCCTTTGTCCTCACCTTAATAATAATAATAATAATGTATTTTATTTATATAGCGCTTTTCATATACTCAAAGACGCTTTACAGAGATTTAGAGAACATAGGGAAATTAATAAATAGATAAATAAGTAAATAAATAAACGAACAGAGAAAGGAGACAAGGTGAGGTGACCTTCAGTGGTTGAAGGCAGTACTGAACAGGTGAGACTTCAGCGAAGTTTTGAATGTGGTGAGTGTGGAGGAGTCTCTAACGTTTTGGGGTAGTGAGTTCCATAGGGTGGGAGCAGCGATGGAGAAAGCCCTGTCCCCCCAGGATCTGAGTTTGGTCCGGATGTGGGGGGATAGGAGATTGGCAGCAGCAGAGCGGAGGGTGCAGGTGGGAGTGTGCCTGTGGAGGAGGTCGGTCAGGTAGGATGGGGCCAGGTTATGGAGGGCTTTGTAGGTTATGAGGAGGATTTTGTACTGGATTCTCTGGGGGATGGGGAGCCAGTGGAGTTTATAAAGGACGGGGGTGATATGGTCACGGATCGGGGTGTGGGTGAGTAGACGGGCAGCGGAGTTTTGAATGTATTGAAGTTTACTGATGATTTTTGAGGGTGCGCCATAGAGGAGGCTGTTGCAGTAGTCCAGACGGGAGGTGATGAAGGCGTGGATGAGGGTTTCTGCAGCTGTGGAGGAGGGGGATGGACGGAGACGGACAATGTTTTTGAGGTGGAAGAAGGATGTCTTTGTGATGTGTTTGATGTGTTTGTCGAAGGAGAGGGCTTGATCAAAGATGATTCCAAGATTCCGGATGTGAGGTGAGGTGGATACTGGGAGACCATCAATGTTGAGGATGAAGTTTTGGGTGGATTTGGTGAGCGTTTTTGGACCAATGATGATGATTTCAGATTTGTTGCAATTGAGTTTGAGGAAATTTGATTGAAGCCAAGATTTTATTTCAGTGATGCAGTTTGTCAGTGTAGAGTGTGTGGTGGGGGAGATTGACTTGGTGGAGATGAGGAGCTGGATATCATCGGCGAAGCAGTGGAAGTTGAGACCATGACGGCGGATTAATTGACCAAGGGGGAACAGGTAGAGGATGAAGAGGAGGGGGCCAAGGACTGAGCCTTGGGGGACACCTTGGGGGAGGGGAGCGGTGGGGGATTTACAGTTGTTAATGGAGATGAACTGGTGTCTGTCAGAGAGGTAAGATTTGAACCAGGATAGGGCTGTGCCGGTGATGTTAAGGGAGGTTTCAAGTCGGGTGAGGAGAATGGAGTGATTCCACCCCATCAGCCATCGTATACAACAAATTATCCTCCAACATTTTCGCCACCTCCAACGGAATCCCACCACTGGCCACATCTTCCCATCTCCACCCCTTTCAGCTTTCCGCAGAGACCATTCCCTCCATAACTCCCTGGTCCACTCGTCCCTTTCCACCCAAACCATCCCCTCCCCTCCCCAGGTACTTTCCCCTGTAACCGCAGGAAATGCAACACCTGTCCCTTTACCTCCCCCCTCGACTCCATCCAAGGACCCAAACAATCTTTCCAGGTGAGGCAGAGGTTCACTTGCACCTCCTCCAACCTCATCTATTGTATCCGCTGTTCCAGATGTCAACTTCACTACATCGGCGAGACCAAACGCAGGCTCGGCGATCGTTTTGCTCAACACCTTCGCTCAGTCCGCCTTAACCAACCTGATCCCCCGGTGGCTCAGCACTTTAACTCCCCCTCCCACTTCCAATCTGGCCTTTCTGTCATGGGCCTCCTCCATTGTCATTGTGAGGCCCAGCGCAAATTGGAGGAACAGCATCTCATATTTCGCTAGGGCAGTTTACACCCCAGCGGTATGAGCATTGACTTCTCTAACTTCAGATAGATCCTCTGTCCCTCTCTTTCCCCTCCCCTTCCCAGTTCTCCCACTAGTCTTCCTGTCTCCTACTACATCCTATCTTTGTCCCACCCCCTCCCCTGACATCAGTCTGAAGAAAGCGGCACGGTAGCGCAGCGGTAGAGTTGCTGCTTTACAGCGAATGTAGCGCCGGAGACTCAGGTTCGATCCTGACTACGGGTGCTGCACTGTAAGGAGTTTGTACGTTCTCCCCGTGACCTGCGTGGGTTTTCTCCGAGATCTTCGGTTTCCTCCCACACTCCAAAGACGTACAGGTATGTAGGTTAATTGGCTGGGTAAATGTGAAAAATTGTCCCTAGTGGGTGTAGGATAGTGTTAATGTACGGGGATCGCTGGGCGGCACGGACTTGGAGGGCCGAAAAGGCCTGTTTCCGGCTGTATATATATGATATGATATGATGATATGATATGATAAGGGTCTCGACTCGAAACATCACCCATTCCTTCTCTCCCAAGATGCTGCCTCACCTGCTGAGTTACTCCAGCATTTTTAGTCTGCACCCGAGGTCAGGATCGAACCCAGGTCTCTGGTGCTGTAAGGCAGCAACTCTACCACTGTGCTACTGTGCCACCCTTTTTCAGTTTCTGGACTGTTAAAGCAAGGAAATTGATGGACTTTGTTGCAAAGGTTACCATTAAGTAGCTATTCTTTTTCTAAAAAATAAATGAATATGGTTCTTAACAAATCCAATGCCTGAAACTTCATAACTTGACACCAATCTGTAAGCAACAGTAATATTAATTTGTAGAGAAGCTTTAACATATTGAAACATCTCAAACTGTCTTGCACCTGAAGAGATGGATACAAAATCCTAGAATAACTCAGCAGGTCAGGCAGCATCCTTGGAGAAAAAAGGTGGCTGATTCTTTGGGTCGGAACCTTTCTTCAGTCTGCAGGAAGGTCCTGACCTGAAACGTGAGTCTCAAGGAACTGCAGGTGCTGGTTTACAAATAAATACACAAAGTGCTGGAGTAACTCAGCAGATCAGGCAGCATCTCTGGAGAACATGGATAGGTGACGTTTTGGGTTGGGAACCTTCTGCATTCTCACTTGGTCTGGACCATGTGAATAAATGTGGTTGACTCTTGAGTTGCCATTGAGTTGCATCATTAAAATTAATTCTGAAAGGACTATTCACTTCATCACAATTTCCTGTTCTTTTTCTCCATCATCTGGTGAATTCTCTTTTCATGAACAATTAAGAATTTTCTTTTTAATGGTTGTGAATTTTGGCCAATTTTGGAAGGACATGCATAACCTCAGTGATGAATAAAATCTACTCTCTCCCTTTATTCTTTGACGCTCCACAGAATAGAGGTGATATAACTGCACAAAGAGCATTCAAGGGCACAACCGAGATTTTATAGAAGTTGGCACTGTTGATGAATGGCTTTGAAATTCTGATCCTAACATGAATCGGCTCAATTTTAATATGTAGATTTTTTTTTTAAATGTCTGCTGAATCTGGTCAGTGATTTATACTTATTAAACTGGAATGCATGAAGTCACTTTTTTTTCCTCATTGATTCAGCCATCAGGTTTCACACAAGAATAAATCACCGCTGTCCAAATGTTTACTGTGTAACGCCATCGATTATTATATCTCTCATTCTGGACACCGCTTGAAGGAAAAATAATTTGCAGAGGAGACCACCCCTTGATAGCAAAACTATGATTTATAATGCAGCGTCCTGCGATGAATTTATTTGTTTCAAGACCCAGATACTGTGACTACTAACTTTTCTTTATTTCCATGTAAACATAAAGATTATAGTTATTCATTAGGGCATCCAAAGGACATTTGAGACTAGACTTTATTGGATTTCTATCAGACTATTTGATTTGTCTTAAGAAAAATCAATCGTTTTTTGATTAATCTCCAAAAGTCACATCGCTAGCACAAAAGAGCCAGCTGCAATGGTCACGACTGTCCCCAAGAGGATTTGGAATGGGATAGATTGCTGACTTTTTCTCCTTGGTACCAGCTGCTATTCGGTACTCCACATACTGGCCACTCTTCTTATGGCCGTATGTGTGAACATTTACACTATAGGTCACCACTGGCCGTAGTCTTGGCGATCATTTTGCTGGACACTTACGCTCAATCCGTCTTAGGCTATGCAATTTCTCGGTTGCCAAACATTTTAATGCCCCTTCCCCATTCCCACACTGAGCTTGCTGTCCTGGACATCCTCCACTGTCAGAATGAGGCCACACGCAAATTAGAGGCAGATAACATGTTCCCAATGTTGGGGGAGTCCAGAACAAGGGGCCACAGTTTAAGAATAAGGGGTAGGCCATTTAGAACGGAGATGAGGAAGAACTTTTTCAGTCAGAGGGTGGTGAAGTTGTGGAATTCTCTGCCTCAGAAGACAGTGGAGGCCAGTTCGTTGGATGCTTTCAAGAGAGAGCTGGATAGAGCTCTTAAGGATAGCGGAGTGAGGGGGTATGGGGAGAAGGCAGGAACGGGGTACTGATTGAGAGTGATCAGCCATGATCGCATTGAATGGCGGTGCTGGCTCGAAGGGCTGAATGGCCTACTCCTGCACCTATTGTCTATTGTCTATTGTCTATTTTGCTTGGGCAGCTTACAATCTAGCGGTAGGAACATCAAGTTCTAATTTAGCAACCCTTGCATTCCCACTCTCTCCGCCCCTGCCCCACCCTAGACATCCTGCTGGTTCCACTGTTCACATCCATATATCCCTTCGTTATCACCTCTTCCACAGCCTGCAATGGACCATTGTGGGCACCACCTTTCCTTGGTGATTGGTGCCGGCTCTTGATTTGTTCTGAACCTTTTCATACCTCTAGTTTCCCTCTCCCCGGACTCTCAGTCTGAAGAAGGGTCTCGACCAGAAACCTCACCTATTCCTTTTCTCCAGAGATGCTGCTTGACCTACTGAGTTACTCCAGCTCTTTGTTCAATTCAGTTTACTTTAGTGTATCGAGGTGAAAAGCTTTTGTTGTGTGCTAACCAGTCAGTGGAAAGGCAATACATGATTATAATCCAACCATTTACAGTGTATAGATACATGATAAGGGAATAATGTTTACTGCAAGGTAAAGTCAGTAAAGTTCGAGGGTCACCAATGAGGTAGCTAGTAGTTCAGGACTGCTCTCTTGTTGTGGCAGGATGATTCAGTTGCCTGGTAAAAGCTTGGAAGAAACTGTTCCTAAATCTGGAGGTGGGCGTTTTCATATTTCTATACCTTTTGCCCATTGGGGGAGGGGAGAAGAGGGAGTGGGCAGTGTGCAACTCGTCATTGATTATGTTGCTAGTCTTGCCGAGGCAGCACGGGGAATAAATGGAGTTAATGGAAGGGAAGGCTGGTTTGTGTAATGGTCTGACCTGTGCCCACAATTCGCTGCAATTTTGTGTCTATTGTCATTTGACCAGTTTGTCGTGCGAGGAGTGTTTAAGTAGACTGGGACTGTTTTCCCACATACAATTTCAAATGGGAAAAGATAGCCCTGGTTAAACATCCTCTGTGTATTGAGGTGTAGAATTGTTAGCCAATCCATCTCTCCTTTTTGTCTTAGCTCATTACAGGATGAAGTTCCACATCGTCCCAAAAGGCCTTCTGGCACCTTCCTGTTAACTCTGTGAGCGTAGAAATTGAATGTTGGTAGATTAGTTGACTAAGTGTTGCATTATGGATGAGACTGATTCGAAGTACGTGCAGTGTCAACTGTGTACATTTTGCAGAAAGAGGTTTTGAAAAGCAATCAAGGCATAAAATGCTGGCAGATATATTGTTGTCCTCAAGATCACACAGATTAACTGCACTAATGAATTCCACGATCCCTGTGTCAGTTGAACTGATTTTGCTTGAATCTGTACAATTCTGCTTTACATGGCCAGGCTGCTCCCAGCAGTGTTTAATTCAGTTTAGTTTATTATTATCACGACTACCGAGCTACGGTTAAAATCTTTTTTATTGCCTGCTTTCCAGTCAGCAAATTAATTTAAGGGTAGCACAGTGGCGCAGCAATAGAGTTGCTGCCTTACAGCACCAGAGACCCAGATTCAATCCTGACCATGGATCCTGTTTGTACGGATTTTGTATGTTCTCCCTGTGGCCACATGGGTTTTCGCCAGATGCTCTGGTTTCCTCCTGTACTCCAAAACAGACAGGATTGTAGGTTAAATGATTCTGTAAATTGTAAAAGTTCCCTAGTGTGTAGGATAATGCTAGTGTATGGGGTGATGTTTGGTCAGCGCAGACTCAGTGGACCGAAGGGCCTAGATCCATGCTACATCTCTCCAATGACTTGGATGAAGGGATTAAAAGTACCATTAGCACATTTGCAGATGATACAAAGCTGGGTGGTAGTGTGAACTGTGAGGAAGATGCTATGAGGTTGCAGGGTGACTTGGACAGGTTGTGTGAGTGGGCGGATGCATGGCAGATGCAGTTTAATGTGGATAAGTGTGAGGTTATCCACTTTGGTGGAAAGAATAGGAAGGCAAATTATTATCTGAATGGTGTCAAGTTAGGAAAAGGGGACGTACAACGAGATCTGGGTGTCCGAGTGCACCAGTCACTGAAAGGAAGCATGCAGGTACAGCAGGCAGTGAAGAAAGCCAATGGAATGTTGGCCTTCATAACAAGAGGAGTTGAGTATAGGAGCAAAGAGGTCCTTCTGCAGTTGTACAGGGCCCTAGTGAGACCGCACCTGTAGTACTGTGTGCAGTTTTGGTCTCCAAATTTGAGGAAGGATATTCTTGCTATTGAGGGCGTGCAGCGGAGGTTTACTAGGTTAATTCCCGGAATGGCGGGATTGTCATATGTTGAAAGACTGGAGCGACTAGGCTTGTATACACTGGAATTTAGAAGGATGAGAGGGGATCTTATCGAAACATATAAGATTATTAAGGGGTCGGACACGTTAGAGGCAGGAAACATGATCCCAATGTTGGGGGAGTCCAGAACCAGGGGCCACAGTTTAAGAATAAGGGGTAGGCCATTTAGAATGGAGACGAGGAAAAACTTTTTCAGTCAGAGAGTTGTGAATCTGTGGAATTCTCTGCCTCAGAAGGCAGTGGAGGCCAATTCTCTGAATGCATTCAAGAGAGAGCTAGATAGAGCTCTTAAGGATAGCAGAGTCAGGGGGTATAGGGAGAAGGCAGGAACGGGGTACTGATTGAGAATGATCAGCCATGATCACATTGAATGGTGGTGCTGGCTCGAAGGGCCGAATGGCCTACTCCTGCACCTATTGTCTATTGTCTATTGTATATTGTCTCTAAAGTGTAACATAAAGTCTAATCAAACCGTTCACAATGTACAGATACTGGATGAAGGGTATCAAGTTTAGTGTAAGATAGTAAAGTAATATTAGTCCAGTAAAGTTCAGTTAATAAAACCACCCACTAACATTAGTAACTCTTGCATTCCCTCTCTCACCCTTGTCCTTTTGTCAGTCTCACTGTTCGTATCCCTTCATTATCACCTCTTCACCAGCCAACAATGGACCATTGTGGGCTACACCTTTCCTGAGTCATCGGTGCCGGCTCTGATCTGTTCTGTACCTTTTAATACCTCTAAGTTTTCCTCTCCCCTGACTCTCAGTCTGAAGAAGGGTCTCGGTCCGAAACATCACCTATTCCTGTTCTCTGGAGATGCTGCCTGACCCGCTAAGTTACTCCAGTGCTTTGTGTCTATCTTCTGTGTAAAACAGCTTCCTTCGTTCCTTCCTACACAATAAAAAACAATTGATAGCTCCCCTTTAGAGCACCAAAGTAAATAACAGCAACGATAATTTCTAATTATATGGTGCCTTTAGTGTTGTGTAATATCACTGGATAGCTCATAGGAGTGTCATCTAACAGGCTTCTTAGGTGTTCCCTCTGGAACAAGATTTTCTGGCACCGATCAGCAAAATAAAATGGTTAATCTTTTATGTAGTTTTAAATTTTAATTTTTAAACTCTCTCATCACTTACAAAATGTCGACGTTGCCGGAGCTACTGTGTGACAGAAACCCCTTCACAAACAACAAATGTACAATGCCTTCTATGAACTTACAATTCCTATGATCTCATAAATAACTAATGCGGTTGTGCAGATTTTAAAGTGGATATTTTTTGTTGTGTTTCTCTTTATAATAGACAAATTGATCATTTTGAATCGAGACAGGCTCCCGGTATAATGGACTAAGCAAAATAAAGGGTCGGATGCAAAGCTTGTGATGTGGTTTCTCGCATTTGATGTGAGCAAGAGGGAAATTCATACAACAGTGGAAGGACTGCATCAGATAAGGACGTGGATTTTAAATGACAACAAAATTAGTTTCCTGGGTCCTTTGAGCGGCTTTCTATTGAACCCTGTGGAGCCACACTGGAAGTTTTCAGTTAATGTGAAGCTGTTATCAACCAAAGTAATCAAACACCAGGACGTATCTCAAAGAATTTTTTTCTAAATCAAAACAAGTTTTTCTAATCTCATGTCGGTCAGTAAGGGTTTGAAATATTTCTATCTCCATACATCGACCAGCTTTTCCTTGCCTCAGCTCCGTTGCTGCTTATTCATCCTATTCATGACCAAGATAACTCTTGTCCATCCCACGCTAGCTCCAGACGTGAGAGTTCAATGGTCGGAAGCATCTCACCTCTGTGAACTGCTGCCTGTATCTTACCTTAAAGCCTGGTCCAGCTCATCAGAAAAGGACACAAAGTGCTGGAGTAACTCAGCTGTTCAGGCAGCATCTCTGGAGAAAAAGGATGGGTGACGTTTCAGGTTGGGACTCTTTAGCCTAAACATCACCCATCTTTTTTTCTCCAGAGATGCTGCCTGACCCACTAAGTTACTGCAGCATTTTATGTCTATCAATTGTGTTGAATATTTTTATTATTTTGCCAAAAGGTTACGAGAGTTTTCTTGAATTCTACCATTTATTGATTGATTCGTGTTTTTCATTTTCTGTTAATGCCACAAGGCAACAGCTCCTGTATTGTAAACCAAACGAATCCGTTTCTGGATTACATTGCTAGACAAAATTCCTGGACGTTATTCCTATACCCCTATTCAACTAGATAAAAATGGAAGTGCCATATAAATGACAAACTGGATTTTTAAAAGAAATGGACTTGGAAGAAAATAATGTTTTCTTGGTTGATAGATGAGTGTTACAACAATAACCTCTTTAGCTTTGCGGTAGCACCTGTGAGTTTGATTTTACTGTATTTCCTGTCAACTCCTGCCACACCACATTTTTGTTGTTCCTTGAAGAGCTTTCACAGACACGAAGTTCTCATCTCAAGTCAAGTCAAGTCAAATTTATTTGTCACATACACACGAGTGTACATAGGAGATGACATCCTGCAGTTAGCAGATCAATGTTCTTACCCTCTCTCGATTTGTAAGTCTAACTCCTTATGGAAGGTGTGCACTTCTTTTACAAACGCCGTAATTATACTGAGTTCATGCATTTTCTCAGGCCTGTAAAGAATAAATAAGACCTTCAGCAATATTTCCTTTGCAGTTTTTAGTTTGCGGGAATCTACGTACAGATATGTGTGTGTGTGTGTGTGTGTGCGTGTGTGCGTGTGTGCGTGTGTGCGTGTGCGCGCGTGTGCGCGTGTGTGCGTCTGCCATTTCATACCCGATCATTAAAACCAGTTTCTAATGTCCTTCGAAGAGGGAGAAACTTTAAGGGAGTTTAGTTCACAGCGAGAAGGCACAGGAGAAGGAAGTTCTGAGAAAGGCAGCAGAAGACAGGGCAAAGAACATCTTGTCCCAACATGTCAGGGCTACAGTTTGAAATGTAGTTGTTACTTTTAGCATCAAAACGTATCTCAGAGACAACCCATTTGGGTCACAGCTGAAGTCTGCTGGACTCTGACACTGAAAGTGACCCACCCGTAGACCATCCAAACCCCACCCTGCAAACATGCTTTTCCCATAGCCAACCCGAGCTGGAGGCATTGGCAGAGGAGAGGACTTGCTGTACTTACTGTACAAATGGACCAAGAAAAGAGAACATAATGTGTTGGAAGGAACTGCAGATACTGCTTTATACCGAAGATAGACACAAAGTGCTGGAGTAACACAGCGGGTCAGGCAACATCTCTGGAGAAAAGGAATAGGTGATGTTTCGGGTTGAGACCCTTCTTCAGACTGAGAGTCAGGGGAGAGGGAAACTAGAGATATGAAAAGGTACAAAAACAAATCAAAGCCAGCCAGGTGATCAAGGAAATGTGGGGTAAACGTGGGCTGGTGGGGCTGGTGTAGATGGGGCATCTTGGTCAGCGTGTTGTATGACATTATGACTTCACCTGACCCAAGCCCAATGGAACCCAACTATATGTGATGGGTTCAGATGATATCAGGTGAAACATTAGGCTTGGGTCAAGCCTGTTTAATGCTTTATGCATGTCGGCATGATTTAGTTATGAGGTCATAGAGTCATACAGCATGTAAACAGGACTTTTGGCCCATATCCCTTTAAACCCCTCCTATCCATGTACCTGTACAAATGTCTTTCATCCAAGCTGGAACTCCAAGAGCTTGCATTAACTTTTGTGTATGCAAATTAACATTAACGTTAATGCACACAAATGCCTCAAAGTGTCCAAAGCTTAATCCAGAACACAAAATTTAAATGAAGGAAAGGTTTAGGTGGATGAATCAAAAATGCGTAAAGAGATTGTAGTTGAGGGAACCATTTGGTTGGTTTCCATCCTAATGGAGAAGAGGTTTATGATTTTCTCCCAGTTTTAAAGGAAGAAGGAGACCCGGGTTCGATTTGGGTTTAAGGAGATGTTTTGGAGGGAGGGAAGCTGGAAGGTTATCTTTGCTGAAGAGAGACACAAAATGCTGGAGTAACTCAACATGTCAGGCAGCATCTCTGGAGAAAAGGAATAGGTGACATTTTGAGTTGGGACTCTTCTGCAGAATGTTCAGTACCTTCCCACACTGGTTATCTTTGCTTTCAGGTTGATTTAGATTTAGTGAGCAGTTCAGGGAGTGGAAGCTAGATAGAGCCAAAAGTTTTAGTTTAGTTTAGTTTAGAATTACAGCATTGAAACAGGCCCTTCGTCCCACTGAGTCCACCCAGACCAGCAATCACCCCATACACTAACACTATCCTCCACACACTAGGGACAAATGACAATTTTACCAAGCCAATTAGCCTCCAAACCAGTATGTCTTGGGAGTTTGGGAAGAAACTGGGAGCAACGGGAAAAAAACCCAAGCAGGTCATGGAGAGAACGTACAATCTCCGCACATACAGCACACGAGGCCAGGATTGAACTCGGGTCTTTGGCGCTGCATGGCAGCAGCTCTACCACTGTACCATCATGCTGCCCCGTTTTATGGATGGGTCAGACTGAATAGACTGTGCAGAAGAAAGTGATGGTTGATTTTGGGATTTAAATATAAAGGTAAAATTAAGGGAATGGTTAATATTTGGATGCAGGAACATTGCAGTGATTGAGGGGCCAAAGAGTGGCTGTAATCTACAAAATGCAAGTCACGGATGGCACAGGAGGAGATTTTTCAGGCATTGGAAAGTGTTGGAAACTGCCCAGAGGCAGTGGGAGATGTATGAAATTGACTTGAATTGACCACTGAGAGCAGAGTCCATGGAGATTACAAACAGCAAGAGGATTTATGAAGGTAGACACAAAGTGCTGGAGTATCTCAGTGGGTCAGGCAGCATCTGTGGAGAAAAAGGATGGATGATGTTTCGAGGTGTTGCCGTTCTGCTTTGTTCTGGCCTTTTCTGACCTCCAGTTCCCTCCTCTCTACTTTCAGTCTGAAGGATCCCGACCCAAAATGTCACTTATCCATGTCCTCCAGATATTCCGCCTGACCCATTGAGTTACTCCA
Organism: Rhinoraja longicauda; assembly: GCF_053455715.1. NCBI lineage: Eukaryota > Metazoa > Chordata > Chondrichthyes > Rajiformes > Arhynchobatidae > Rhinoraja > Rhinoraja longicauda. The sequence goes on along the minus strand of NC_135962.1, from coordinate 27,395,242 downwards.
GCACTTTGAGTCTATCTTCGGCATAAACGAGCATCTGCAGTTCCTTTCTACAAAGAGGATTTATGAATATCTGCTCAAAGTGATATTCAAAATGATCGAGCCTAAAGAGCAAATGTTGACAGGGTGTAACTTCTGCAAAAATGTGGAAAATTAAGTTATGCAAATATAAATGAAAAAAACATCTAGGTTGCAAGAATCAGCAGCAATCAGTTGTCAGCAAATGTGATGGACATTAATTTTATATAATGGAACTCAAAATTGATTCTAAATTATCTTACACAAAGTATATCAGCAATAAGCAAATTTAAGCATATGGGTGACTGGACATTATGGAAACAAAAATTATTTATGCCTTTTAAAATTTTTGCTTCAAATTGATTACAGATTTGGGAATGCAAACTTAATGTTCTAATTCTTCTTTTAGGATGGGGACCTTTTATGCTATTATTTTAGTTTAGAGATACAGCGCAAAAACAGGCCCTTCAGCCCACCGAGTCCATGCTGACCAGCCATCACTTCGTACACTACACAATAGTTACAATTTACAGAAGCCAATTAACCTACAAACCTGTATGTCTTTGGAGTGTGTGAGGAAACCAGAGCTCCTGGAGAAAACCCACACAGTCACAGGGAGAACCTACAAACTCCATACACACAGCACCCGTAGTCAGGATTGAACCCGGGACTCTGGCACTGTAAAGCAGTAACTCTACCGCTGCGTGCCACCCATTATTATTATTTTTTTGATGAGGCAAAGATGAGTTGAACTTTGTGATGGACACATAATGCTGGAGTAACTCAGCGGGTCAGGCAGCACCTCTGGAGAAAAGGTATAGGGGATGTTTCGGGTTGAGATCCTTTTTCAGACAGTTGAGCTTTGTTGCTTGAATCCTCCTGTTTTCTTGTCTGGCCTTGCTGACTGATGATTGGCATGTTTTTTCAGTAGCTGAACACCCAAGTGGCCAGACTTCATGCAGTGTGTGTGTGAGCAAACTATTGATTTTGAAGGCTTGGCTCTGGTTTCCAGCAGATGTCTCTAGCTACTGATCGAGAAGATAAACCTTGCCTGTTTTTCACTCCCTGGCTCTGGGTCACTGATGCTCACTACAATGCTTCTGTGGCTTCAGCAGCTTAGATCAACACATATTTGCCCACAGCAAGAATTCAATGTTCAATGTTTCCTCGATTATCACATGCACCAAGCTACAGTGAGATTCTTTTTATTGCATACAGATCAATGCGATTAATGCCACACATAAGTTCATTCCGCAATGTGCACAGAATGTAAGGAAACAGCCCACTTGAGTCTAGTTTAGTTTAGACATACAGTGTGGAAACAGACCCTTTGGCACACCGAGTCCACGCTGACCAACGATCCTCGCACACTAACACTATCCTACACACACGAGGGACAATAAGCTTACAGAGCATGACACTTCTTCAACTAATTGCACAGTATTAATCACTTTATTCATTTTTTTAAATACATTTAAAGTAATACAGCATGGAAACAGGCTCTTCTGCCCAACTTGTCCACGCTGAACAAGATGTCCCATCTCACTAGTCTCAGCTGCTCACATTTGGCCCATATCCCTTTAATCCTTTCCTATCCGTCTACCTGTCGAAATGTATTTTAAATATTGTGATCGCACCTCCTCATCTACCTCCTCTGGCCGCTCCTTACAAATATCCTTCACCCGCTAGGTGAAAAAGTTTCTATTAAATCTTTCCCGTCTCACCATAAACTTATGTCCTCTGGTTCTTGATTCCCTTTCTCCGGGTAAAAGTCTCTGTGCACTCACCCTATCTATTCCTCTCATGCTCTTATACTCCTCTACAAGATCATCCCTCATCCTTCTGCACTCCTAGGAATAAAGTCATAGCCCGCTCAACCTCTCTCTATAGCTTAGGCTTCAGGTCCAGGCACCATCTTTGTCAATCATAATATTTGTAACTTTGAATGGTGCTAAAATCTGGCGACTCTGTATACTGTGTCAGTGTACTACTACTATACACTTGTATAGTATCAGTGTACTACTGCTGTACACTTGTATGGTATCAGTGTACTACTGCTATACACTTGTATGGTATCAGTGTACTACTGCTATACACTTGTATAGTATCAGTGTACTACTGCTATACACGTATTGTATCAGTGTACTACTACTATACACTTGTATGGTATCAGTGTACTACTGCTATACACTTGTATGGTATCAGTGTACTACTGCTATACACTTGTATAGTATCAGTGTACTACTGCTATACACGTATGGTATCAGTGTACTACTACTATACACTTGTATGGTATCAGTGTACTACTGCTGTACACTTGTATGGTATCAGTGTACTACTGCTGTACACTTGTATGGTATCAGTGTACTACTGCTGTACACTTGTATGGTATCAGTGTACTACTGCTATACACTTGTATGGTATCAGTATACTACTGCTGTACACTTGCGTAGGAACGAACTGTAGATGCTGGTTTGAACCGAAGAGAGTCATAAAATGCTGGAGTGACTCAACGGATCAGGCAGCATCTCTGGAGAAAATAAATAAGTGATGTTTCGGGTCGAGACCCTTCATCAGACTGAAGAAGGGTCTCAACCCGAAACGTCACCTATCCATTTTCTCCAGAGATGTTGCCTGACCTGCTGAGTTACTGCCGCACTTTGTGTCTATCTTCACTGCTATACACTTGCATTGTATCTGAGATGCTTATCTATGAGTATATAAGTGCTTATGTATAGCGATACTTGTTCTGAACTGTATACAAAAATGAATTTCACTGTACCTCGGCACATGTGACAATAAAGTACCATTGAACCATTAAATGAAACTCCTGCCGTCACTGTGACCTTTGGTAAAGGAAGGCTTGGACAAGGGTAGGCTGCTCAGGCATCTTCTGTTGTGGATTATTCATGTTCAATTGTTGCCTTTGGTGTCCTGTGCATGGTGGAAAATGTTCTCAGCTGTCCCAGCAATCCCCCCTGTAACCTGTAATTGTCACGGGGCATGATATAAGAGCATTTACTTGGTCGGCTTCCATGTGTGGCATTAGTTTCAGTAACAGCTTTGCATTGTGCAGGATTTAATCCCTTTCCAAAGCATCCACTGCTGCACACAGGGGGCCGACTCTGGAGTGTTTTTTGCACTGATAGCTGAAATATCTCGGCACTGTGGAGAAATAATGACAGCACTGGGCTTTGGGACCCTGAAAACTGAATATCCATGAAACAAGTTTAAAGGGATTGCTTGAAAAAAAGAACAAAATAAATTAACCGGCAGCAGAAAAGAGACATTTGCCTTTGAATGATCTCCTCAGTGGAAACATTTTCACACTTCAGAGGGTGGCTGTGAACTCAGGAACTGTGACCGATAGTTTGCAGGTTCACAGGCAACGTGACAACTGTCTAGGTCAGAGCCATGAAACATTGGTCACTCTGCCCTGGCACACCAGGATACTCGAGTGTATTCCCCCACCAAGGTTTTTGTTAATGGACCTGGTGAATTATTCATTGCTAAGGACAAGGGTTACACCACAGCAATTTATCAGTAGACATTAACTTGTTCAGGATGCTTGGAGGATTATTTTCCCTCTGATTAGATTTTACAACAAAAGAGCTCCTTTGCAACACATTAATGTTTCATTAATAAGGCTCACTAACTAGACTATCTCCTGAGTGCTAAACACACAGTTACACTCAACTCTTTAATGCACAGCTAATTATTAGTGTAAGTAGATGGGTAGTTATCAGGTATGCATCTAGCGTCAGTTTGTTTTTGATAATTATTTTTATACTTTTGCACACGGTTATGATTTATGAACCAATTATGTTCTGTGAGGCAAAGCTATGCGTAGATTTGTAGAGGTTTTAATACCATCTGAAATGTGACTGTGGAGCTAATAGGGATGATTTGCAATTTGTCCAAGTTAGCTGATGTTTGTTTTCCATTTCCAGGAGCCAGGTTTTTCGGCATTTATTTTTGACAAGCTTCAAGTGGCCGACACTTCGAAACGAGGTCGAAATGATGGCGGCGATAGCAGGTGTGAGATTTGCGCGACGCATCTGAATCAACTGCAGAAGGAAGCTATTCAGACGGTCCATCATCTCGGCCAAGTACCTGGTCAGGATATACCTGAGCTAGCCCACTCTACCAATGCCGTTCCTGCAGGCAACGCTTCCCAAAATGTGGTCACACTGTCATCGCAAAGAGATTGGCCCTTTGTTAGAGGACAAATGAGCAGGCAGTCGGTAAAATCTGGAAATGTGATATCTGGTGCAGAGAGACGGAACGGACCAGGCTGGTGTCAGGGTGCTGGCAGCCTTTCCAAGTCCAGTGTTCAAGTCACTGTTGGTCCCGGTGGTCTGAGCAATGCTCTGAACTCAGTCACCATACAAGCACAGCAGTACCTCGAGGGTGTGTGGAGCATCTCCAGGGTCAACAACTTTCTTCCTCATAACTATTTGGTGAGTAACTTTTTTTTCAGTTTAGTTTAGTTTATTGTCATGTGCACCAAGGTGCAGCAAAACACTTGTTGTTGCGTACTAACCAGTCCGCGGAAAGACTACACATGATTACAATCAAGCCATCCAGTGTACAGATACAGGATAAAGGGAATAACTTAGAGTGCAAGATAAAGTCCAATAAAGTCCGATTAAAGGTAGTCCGAGGACCTCCAATGAGGTGGATGGTAACTCAGGACCGTTCTCTAGTTGTTGATAGGATGGTTCAGTTGCCTGATAACAGCTGGGAAGAAACTGTCCCTGAATTTGGATTTTTCACACTTCTGAACCTCTTGCCCAATAGGAGAGGGGAGAAGAGGGAGTGACTGGGGTAAGACTGGTCCTTGATTGTGCTGTTGGCCTTGCCGAGGCAGCGTGGTGTAGATGGACTCAGTGGAAGGGAGGTTGATTTGCGTGCTGATGTGGGTTGCATACAAAATTCTCTGCAATTTCTTGCGTTTTATTGTTTGTTTAATTCTGACCCAAATAACACCTGCAGATCAAAATGGAAGGGTGGCACAGTGGCACAGCAGGTAGAGCCGCTGACTCACAGTGCCGGAGATCCGGGTTTGATCCTGACCTCAGGTGCTCTCTGTTTGGAGTTTGCACGTTCTCCCTGTGACCGCGTGGGTTTCCTCCGCGTGCTCCGGTTTCCTCCCACGTCCCCAGAATGTGCAGATTTGTTGGTTAATTGACCCTCTCTCTGTACATTGCCCCTAGTGTGCAGGGGGGTGGATGTGAAAGTGGGATAACATAGAACTAGTGTGAGTGGGCAATCGCTGGTTGGCGTGGACTCGAGGGGCAAAGGGCCTGTTTCCATGCTGTATCTCTAAACTAAACTAAACTAAAAACCTATTGATGTGAGTATCTTAGCATTTCCATAACAATTGTTCATTTTCTAATACCAAACAGCTGGCAAAGCTAGGGCAGATTAGAGTCACTCCTGACCTCTGAAGCAAGCAACTGCAGATGCTGCTTTACCAAGGATAGGCACAAAGTGCTGGAGTAACTCAGCGGGTCAGGCAGCATCTCTGGAGGGCATGGATAGGTGATGTTTCAGACAGATTGTATGCCCTCACCCAGCTGCTCTCACCCTCTGATCCTCAACGCCTCTCCTCTCCACTGCCTAACTGGCTTCCTCTGCAAAACCACTCCTTGCAGCCACAGGCAGTTGCTATTAAAGGCTTTGTGCAAACTTCAGCATTTACAACCTGTTCTATAGCTCAGGATGATTTTGCCTTTATGTGCAATAGAACCATAACTGCCTTGGGGCCTTGCACATTCCTAGCACGGCCCCTCTGCCCAGTGACAGAGTCCCTCTGCTCTCTCTGCCTAGTGACCATTCTCTGCCAGTCACTGCCCCTCTGCCCCTCTGCCCAGTGCTACTCCAATGCATCATATCCAGTGACAGGCAGGGATACGAACAAAGTGGCGGCACAGTGGCGCAGCGGTAGAGTTGCTGTCTTCCAGCACCAGAGAACTGTGTTTGATCCTGAGCATGCGTGCTGTCTATACGGAGTTTGCAGGTTCTCCCCGTGACCATGTGGGATTTCTCTGGTGCACCAGTTTCCTCCCACACTCCAAACACATGCGGGTTTGTAGGTTAATTGGCTTCTATAAATTGTCCCTTGTGTGTAGGATAGATCGAGTGTAGAAGTGATTGCTGGTCAGCACAGACTCGTTGGGCAGGAGGGCCTTTACTTTAGATTTTAGACTTTAGAGAGATATAGTGTGGAAACAGGCCCTTCGGCCCACCGATTCCGCAACGACCAGCGATCACGCTGTACACTGGCAGGATCCTACACACTAGGGACAATTTACAATTTTACCAAAGCGAATTAATCTGCAAATCTGTATATCTTTGGAGTGTTGGAGGAAACCGGTGCACCTGGGATAAAACCCATGTGGTCACAGGGAGAACGTACAAGATCCATGCAGACAGCACCCATACTCAGGATTGAACCCGGGTCCCTGGGGCTGTAAGGCAGCAACTCTACCGCTGCACTGCTGTCCTACCCAAGCCCTGTTTCTACGCTGCATCTCTAAACAGCCAGCTATTCTAGCCACTGCATCTGTGTTTGTCTCATCTGCAGTGTGCCTCGGTTTCTGAAACACAGCACAACTGTGGCAAGAAGCTACTGTAGAAATTATCCACAAGAGAAGATAGAATTTATCAATCTGTGAGCAACAGGAGCTTAGAAGATAACCAGATGATGTTGGCAAATGGAGAAAGCCAGATAGCATATGCAGAGTTCGTTTGCAATTGTAGTATCATTAGTATACTGTATTATATCATTAATGCAATAAAGACATTTTGGATTCCCACAGCTTCCACCATCTGTTATCATAAGGAAAGCTGCATGTATAATTTTTAATCCCCCAATTTTTTTCTTGTGTGTAATTTTTGATTAGAGTCTTTGAATATCACAGAGCTATTCATTCTATAACATACTGTAACTAGCTCAATTAAAAAAATTCTTGCCCTCTATTCAACTCCCTTGTGGCCTTGCTTCTTACAATCTGCTAGCTTACTCCAATTCTGGTTCTTTGTTTGTCCCTACTTGCTCTGTCCCATCATTTCCTGCCATGCCTTTAATTCCCTTTAGTCTGATGAAGGGTCTCGACGCGAAATGTCACCCATTCCTTCTATCCAGAGATGCTGCCTGACCCGCTGACTTACTCCAATATTTTACGTCTAACTTTGGTGTAAACTGGCATCTGCAGTTCCTTCCTACACATTCTTTAGTTTAGTTTAGTTTAGTTTAGTTTAGTTTAGTTTAGTTTAGTTTAGTTTAGTTTAGTTTAGTTTAGTTTAGAGATACAGCGCGGAAATAGGTTCTTCAGCCCACCGAGTCCACGCCGACCAATGAACCCCGCACACTGACACCATCTTACACACACGAGGGACAATTTACAATTTTACTGAAGCCAATTAGCTTACAAACCTGTACCCTGAGCACTTGAATTTCCACCCTAAACCTCTTGCCAAAAGGCAACTCCTAAATTCAAACGCTCTCCTAATGTTTCCTTCGCAGTATTAGTTTTAGAGATACAGTATGGAAACAGGCCCTTCGGTCCACCAAATCTGCACCGACCAACGATCACCTCTTCATGAGTTCTATCCTACACACATGGGACAGCTTATGGAAGCTAATTGCCCTACAGACCTGCTCGTCTTTAGATTGTGGGAGGAAACTAAAGACGTACAGGTATGTAGGTTAATTGGCTGGGTAAATGTAAAAATTGTCCCTAGTGGGTGTAGGATAGTGTTAATGTACGGGGATCACTGGGCGGCACGGACTTGGTGGGCCGAAAAGGCCTGTTTCCGGCTGTATATATATGATATGATATGATAAACCGGAGCACCCGGAGAAAACCCATGCAGTCACAAGGACGGCACCTGTAGTCAGGGTCGAAACTGGGCTTCTGGCACTGTAAGGCAGCAACTCTACCGCTGCGCCACTGTGCAGTCTGAAAGGAATCTGAAGAAGGTCTTGCCCCGAAATGTCATCTATACCTTTTCTCCAGAGATGCTACCTGACCCGCTGAGTTACTCCAGCATTTATGTCTATATTTGGTGAAGAAAGAGCATCTATATGAATAACTATTTCTTCACAGACACTGCCCGACCTACTGAGTATCGCCAACATTTTTTGTTTCTATCTACCCAGTGCATGGAGGAAATTGTGAATGCAGTGTTCAGTAACTGTACTCTACACTATTGTGTGATGGCAGAATTTAAACTGTGTGGCCAAGCGAGTATTTGTGAATTGTATAACTATGGTCCTGCACTAAATCACTGAACACCTTCACTCAGTCTGCCCTGGCCTGCGCGATCTCCCGGTTGCCAAACATTTTAAGTATCCTTCCCATTCCCATACTGACCTTTCTGTCCTAGGCCTCCTCCTCTGTGAGAATGAGACCATTTGCAAACTGGAGGAACAGCACCTCATATTTTGCTTTGGCTGCTTACAACCCAGCAGTATGAGTATTGATTTCTCTAATTTCAAGTAACTCCTGCATTCAATCTCTTCCCCCTCCCAACTCTTGCCCCCTCCCACCCTCTCCAATACTGGTCAACCTACCAGTCCCACTGTTCGCATCCATTAGCACATGTTCCCCAGCAAACAATGGGCCATTAAGGGCTCCACTCTTCCTGAGGTCATCTGTTGGCGGCCATGATTTCTTCTGGCCTTTTCTCGCCACCAGTTCTCCCCCCCTACTCCCCACCCCCCCACCTCTTATTTTTCAGCCTAAAGAGTTCCGACCTGAAACGTCACCTGTTCCTTTTCTCCAGAGGTGTTGCCTGACCCGCTGAGTTACTCCAGCATTTTGCGTCTTATCTTTGGAATAAACCAGCATCTGCAGTTCCTTCCTGTAAATCCTGATCAGGTTGTAGTCATTCAGTGGTTCTAATTTAATTTATATTTCAACCTCCTTAATTGACTTCTTAAATAAAGAAAATGCAGGAATTGAAAGTCTTGCATTCGTTAAGATGGAATATGATAGTGGCATATATTTTCCTGTTCCCATGTGTATGACATGGTGGGTTAGTGGCATTGAATTTGTCTTGTGAAGACTTGATTCACAGTTGATGGACTCAGTATGGTTTTTATGACTTTGTCATAAGTTATTTCAGTCTTGCTTTATTGGTGCCCTTGATTAAATTGGATTTTTTGTTTGTTTGGTTACGACATTAACAATAATAAATACAGCTAATAGGATACCGTGTTATTGTTGTCAATAGTCTCAGGAGGAAGTGGAAACCGCTAAATGTGATCACACTGTTTCTGAGACCAACCCTATGACTTTTGATTATAAAGGCACACAAGAATAACTCAAAACATCAAGAAGTCTTTCAAATATTTTATCTTGCAAATGTGGTCTAGTTTGTTCAAATTCAATACTGCAGTAAGTCACCAATGGAATATTATGATGGAGTCAGATTGGCTCGTTCCCTCTGTGAATTTTTCGGAGATCCAATTTAATGTGAATTAAACCTGCATTTGTCTAATGAGGGTTGTGTTTTAAAGTATTTATCAGTAGAAGGAATCATTATTGTAAAATTATTTTTGAGACTTGAAAGTCATTTGGGTTGCTCCAATATTGAATTTGTCGAATATAATTTTTTTAAATTTGTTTTGTTGCATTGATTTGAGCCTACTGCTCCACCAGTAATTGTTTTCTAATTCACATTTATTTCTATGACTCAATGTGAGACCATTGGTAATGTAAAGAGAATTTAATTCCGGGCTGAGGTAATATAAAATGAGCAGGCAGCACTATATGAGGTAAGTACCAGCCAATAAGAACTTGTGAAAATAGTCAGCAATAAAGCATATTGTGTTGTGACAAAAGCTTCAAGTTCTATGAAAGATTTTTAATCTTGTGTCCACTGGAATATTTATCTATAGATTAGTGCAGAGATATAGCATTTAAAAAGGCCTATCCGCCCATCGAGTCCACACAGACTAAGATCACCAGGTCAGTGGATATTTTTAAGGCAGAGATAGCTAGACTCTCGATTAGTACAGGTACCAGAGGTTATGGGGAGAAGGCAGGAGAATGGGGTTAGAAGGGAGAGATAGATCAGCCATGATTGAATGGCGGAGGAGATTTGATAGGCCGAATGGCCTAATTTTACTTCTATCACTTATGACCTTATGACCCATTCTCAAAATGAACACAAAGTGCTGGAGTAACTCAACGGGACAGGCAGCATCTCTGTAAAACTTGGATAGGTGATGTTTTGCGTTGTGGCCCTTCTTCAGATTCTTCTATGAGATCACTTATTCATACTAGTTCCATGTTATCCCACTTTCTCATCCACCCTACACCCTCGGGACAATTTACAGAGGCTAATTAACCTACAAACCCGCACGTCTTTGGGACGTGGGAGGATACCAGAGTACCTGGAGTAAGCCCACCTGGTCAAAAGGGAGATCATACAAACTCCACACATACAACGCCCGGAGTCAGGATCAAACCTGCATCTCTGGTGTTGAAAGGCATCAGCCTCTGCGTTGCTCAACATCGTTTGCCAACAATTCACAGAATAGCTTTTGGAGAAGAAGTATTCTGGTAGACGTATTGTTAAGAATCCAGCAGATTGATGGCACACATCGTTACAGGCCAGAATGTTAAAATATTTTCATAACTTCCATGTGGTAATGATGTGGCACCAATTTTTAACTAGGGTCATTAAAATAAAGCTGATTTATGGTGCTGTTATAGGCAAACACCTTGCAATTCTCGATTGTTTAAGTCACATTTGAGGTACAAGTGTCAAAACACAATGCTTGTATACTTACCCCCACCCTTGGTAAAGTCCAGCATGTGTGTTTGTGCTGCTTTAATCCATGCCTAATAAAATCAGCATGGTGTGATAAAAAGTGTCCTCATATAGTCATAGGGACCTTTGGCATAGAAACAGGCCAAACTTGCCCGTGGCGACCAAGACAGTATGACAGTACTGAGATCGTAAAAAGTCCCACCTGTCAGCTACCCTGACCTTATCTCTTTACATCATCATCTATATCTCTCGTTTCCTTTATCCCTGACCAGTCTGAAGAAGGGTCTCAACCTGAAACGTCACCCATTTCTTCTCTCCAGAGATGCTGCCTGTCCCGCTGAGTTACTCCAGCTTTTTGTGTCTATCTACGGTTTAAACCAGCATCTGCAGTTCCTTCCTATACATTCCCTTTGCTCTATTCTACTTTAGAGCCATAGAGTCATACAGCACAGAAAATGGCCCTTCGGTCCAACTTGCCCATTCTGACCAAGATGCCCCATCTACATTGACCCCACATGCCTAAGTTTGGCCCTAGACTGGATAGACTAGGCTAGACTGGATAGACTAGGCTTATACTCGCTGGAATTTAGAAGACTGAGGGGGGATCTTATTGAAACATATAAAATTCTTAAGGGGTTGGAGAGGCTAGATGCGGGAAGATTGTTCCCGATGTTGGGGAAGTCCAGAACCAGGGGTCACAGCTTAAGGATAAGGGGGAAGTCTTTTAGGACCGAGATGAGAAAACATTTCTTCACACAGAGAGTGATGAGTCTGTGGAATTCTCTGCCACAGAAGGTAGTTGAGGCCAGTTCATTGGCTATATTTAAGAGGGAGTTAGATGTGGCCCTTGTGGCTAAAGGGATCAGGGGGTATGGAGAGAAGGCAGGTACAGGTTACTGAGCTGGATGATCAGCCATGATCATATTGAATGGCGGTGCAGGCTCGAAGGGCCGAATGGCCTACTCCTGCACCTATTTTCTATGTTTCTATGTTTCTATATTTCTCTCAACCTTTTCTATCCAAACTAAATGTTTAGTTTAGTTTAGTTTAGTTTAGATGAGTTTAGATTAGTTTTTGTCTTAGTTTAGATTAGTTTTTGTCACATGTACCGAGGTACAATGAAAAGCTTTCTTGTTGCATGCTATTCTGTCAGTGGAAAGAATATACATGATTACAATCAAGCTGTCCACAGTGTACAGATACATGATAAAGGGAATAACGTTTAATGCAAGATAAAGTCCAGTAGATTTTAAGATAGTTCGAGGTAGATAGTAATGAGGTAGATAGTAGTGGTATTAAATGCTGTTATGGTACCTGCCTCAACTATCATTACTGGAAGCAAAAAGGGGAAAAGAAGGTGGGGGGGGGGGATGATATGGATAAGGTAGGGAAAGGGTTATGTAGTTGCTTAAAATTTGAGAACTTACTGCCCATTTATAATGCCCAAAGGCATCATGGCCTGGTTCCACAAATTGAACGCCCAGGAGCGAAAAAGATTGCAAAATGTGGTGAACATTGTCCAGTCCATCATGGGTACTATCCTCCCCACCAGCAAAGGATTTACGGGAGTCACTGTCTGAAAAAGGCAGCCAGCATCATCAGAGACCCACACCACCCTGGCCACACTCTCATTTTATTGCTACCATAAGGAAGAAGCCATAGGAGCCTGAAAACTATAACGTCCAGGTTCAGGAGCAACTTCTTCCCTACAACCCCATCAGGCTATTAAACCCTACAACCTCCAAATAAGCTCAGAACTACATAGACTGGGGGACATTGGTTTTGTCATTTTGCACTATTATTGTTTGTCTGTTTTTATGTATATATATTTATATTTGTGCTGCTATGAGTAAGAATTTCATTGCTCAGTCTGGGACTTTTGACAATAAAACACTCTTGACTCTTGATTTGTAAAACATTTGCCTGTTCAAACATCACAAAACTTATGGTTTTATTTTATACAATAATGGGCGATGGACTGAGCAATTTAAACTTTTGTCCTTGGTTTATGGTTGAGGAATAGGGCTGTAAAATGCAGGACCAATTGCAAAAGGCACTTCAAAGTAAAGTACCTATTCTGAGTAAACCTCTGAACAAATCCTAAAGAAGGTTGTCACAGACTCGCTAAATTCCTCACTTCTTTAATGTGGACCTCCTGTCAATGCATTCAGACGAATAAAAATTACGACAGAGCAAGTAAGTGTCACTTGGTAAACAGTGAAACACTTCCCTTGGTCATTTTGGCCTTGGGGAGTAAATGTAGCAACATAAAAAGTCGTGGCCTGTCAGCAAACATCATTCACAGCTTTAATTCTTCTGGCAATATTGTGTACATTTGGATTGAAACCTGATGTTTAGATTTAAACCTGATGTTTAATATAACAACATAACATCTTCAGCAGGAATTAGAAACTCGTTAAAAGTCACTCATCCAATTTAAGAATTAAATGAAGGATCAAAGAAGGCATTGTTGTCAGAATCAGTTGCTTCTAATCTTGCATTTTGATGATACAGATAAGAGATTTGCAGATTTAAGTCAGTTTTGCAAATTATAGAATATATGAGACAGAAGGCAGACACAAAAAGCTGGAGTAACTCAGCGGGTCAGGCAGCATCGCTGGAGAAAAGGAATAGGTGACATTTCGGGTCGAGACCAGACTGAGACTCAGGAAAAAAGGGAAATGATAGATATAGGACAAATGAATGGAAAATATGAAAAAATCAACAACAATCAAGGAAAGGTGGAGCCCACAATGGTCCATTGTTGGCTGTGGGATAGGTAATAAAGAATTATAAGGACACTGAAACGCAGTGAAACTAGTACGGTGACTAGGGTGGGGGAGGGACAGAGACCGAGGGGGATCCAATGTTTACTTGAAGTTAGAGAATTCAATGTTCATACTGCTGGATTGTAAGCTGCCCAAGCGAAATATGAGGTGCTGTTCCTCCAATTTATGTTTGGCATCACTGACAGTGGAATATATGAAGATAGTGGAATATTTCTGAAGAAGGGTCTCGACCCGAAATGTCACCCATTCCTCGCCAGAGATGCTGCCTGTCCCACTGAGTTACTCCAACATTTTGTGTCTATCTTCAGTGGAATATATGAGACAGTCAGACAAAAGAAACTGATGCACTTTGTGAGCTGGCAAAACACAGCTTAAAAGGCATGCCAGTTAGTTTTCTTTTTCATACTTGAGCAAACAAGTGTGTTTTTGTTCTAAGCTTCTCTTTTCAAGGGAAGGCATATCTGAAAGACCCGAGGCATCACACTCGACAGTAAGTGGAAATTAATTGCTGGGAAATTGATATATCTTTAGGCGATTTCAGTGACATTAGACTTAGGGTCTTAGAAAGCACAGATGTCTCTGTGGTTTACCTGCACTGCATGGATTTCTGCAGCCCCTCTGTACATGATTAGCAGCAGCCACAGATTATGTTCCTTTCAATGGCAAGGGCTCAGAATGACAGCAGGATAATGGCTGTACAAATGTGGTGTATCCAATCTACCAATTAAAAATAAACTTTTTAACATATTTATTTGCTTAGGAGCCCTTTTCCATTGAGGTTCTTTGCCTCATTAACATTTGGCATTAGGCACCGTCCCTGTGCAATGTCTGCAGTTGATTTTGATGAAATAACCGAGAGAGCTTGATGTAGACACGGGTGGTAGAGTTGCTGCCTTACAGCGCCGGAGATCCGGGTTCGATCACGACTACGAGTGCTGTCTGTGCGGAGTATGTACGCTCTCCCCGTGACTGCATGGGTTTTCTCCGAGATCTTTGGTTGCCTCCCACACCAAAGATGTACAGCTTTGTAGCTAATTGGCTTGGTATCAGCATAAATTGTCCCTAGTGCATGTAGGATACTGTTAATGTGTAGGGATCGCTGGTCGGTGCGGACTTGGTGGGCCGAAGGGCCTGTTTCCGCGCTGTATCTCTAAAACTAGAATTTCATTTTACACATTATTACCTGCAGCAAACCTGTTGGAAGATACTTAAAAACAAGGATTAGTAAATCTAGAAACTGAAATGGGCAGAGGAATGTGATTCACAAGAGACCACGCCAGAGATGTTCTCCAGAGCACAGCGGTAGAGTTGCTGCCTCACAGCGCCAGAGACCCGGGTTTGATCTGACTACAGGAGTAGTTTAGTTTAGTTTAGGTATACAGTGTGGAAACAGACCCTTCAGCCCAGTGAATCTGCGTCGACCAGCAATCGCCCTTTCTATCCTACACACTAGGGACAATTTCCAGAAGCCAATTAACCTACAAACCTGTACGTCTTTGGAGTGTGGGAGAAAAGTGGAGCACCCAGAGTAAACCCATGAGGGCACAAGGAGAACCTACAAACTCCAGAGGGACAGCATACGTAGTCAAGATTGTACTGATCTCTGGTGCCCAGGAGCTGTCCGTGCAGTCTTTCTGCAGACTGGATCGCACGCAACAAAAAAGCTTTTCACTGAACCTCGATACACGTGACAATAAACAAAACTACAACTAAACTAAGTTTGTATGTCCTCCCTGTGACCATATGGGTTTTCTCCAGGTGCTCCGGTTTCCTCTCACACTCCAAAGACATTCAGGTTTGTAGATTAATTGGCTTCTGTATATTGCCACTAGTGTGTAGGATAGAACTAGAGTCGGGGTGAAATCTGGTCGGCACGGACTCCACTCTGTATCTATAAACTAAACTATACCACGATGCTGCCTGGTCTGCTGCGTTGCTCCAGCACTTTGTATCTGTTTGTGTAAACCAGTACGCGCAGTTCCTTGTTTCTACATAGTAAAAAGTCGTAATGGCTTAGTAAATGCAGCTGTAGGGCCTTAGTAGATAAGTTAGAAACATTTAATTATAGGATTAGGAAACATTTAATGATAGGTTGGGAAACATTGAATAACATGGGTTACAGCATATCTTTTGACTCCTTTTAATATGGCCAGCTTCATTAAACTAATCTCCTAGTATATACTTAATCTATTTTTACATGTGCTCATCAATTAATCTCCCTCACCTTCAAAATAGATCTAAAGCATCGATCTTATCTAAAACCCAATAAGTATGCATATATTGATTTGACTAATGAAAGAAAATATTAAATTAGCTTCAAAAACGCTTATGTATCTGCAACTGCTTTGTTCAAATCCATGCACTGATGGTTTGAAATTAGCCTACCATGTTAGGTGGCTCAGTCTAGCTGAGATGACAATAGAAAATGGACATGCTTTTCTCATTAATGCTATATTTCTTGTTTTAACATATTCACCTTTCATGCTTACATCATTTTTGTTGCAAAATATATCTTTCATTTAGTTTAGACTATATATATCTATATAGACTATATAATTAGACTATAGTTTGCAACAAAAATGACAAAGCATGAAAGGTGATGTTAAAACAGGAAATGTAGCATTAATGAAGGAAATCACGCCTATGTCCATCTGAACTAGTTTCGTTTAGATATACAGTGTGGAAACAGGCTCCTTGGCCCACTGAGCCCTTGCCGACCTCCGATCACCCGCACACTGGTTCTATGGTTATCTCACTTTTGCATCCACTCTTCGATGTGGGAGGAAACTGGAGCCACCAGAAAAACCCCACGCGGTCACAGGGAGACCATACAAACTCTGCACAGACAGCACCCAATGTCAGGATCGATCGTGGGTCTCTGGCGCTGTGAGGCAGCAATTCTACCAGCTGTGCCACTGTGCCACCCTAACTTACTTAATCAATAATGAAATACATGGATTTATTTTCGATGCAATACCACTTCACTAATCAAGTGCCGTTTCCAAAAATAAAGGTCTTGACCAATGCTTTTTTAGTTGAACTATTAAAATAGCCATCATTGTGTATTAGTGTTCATGATTTTATCCTGGTTTTGGAAAGTATAATATTTTACTTTACTGTAAGCATGTCATTACTGAATATTTCGGGGCAACTTGATTGGCATGGGCACGTTCATGACTCATTGGAGCAGAATTAGGCCATTCGACCCATCGAGTCTATTTCACCATTCAATCTTTGCTGATCTATCTTTCTCTCTCATCCCCACTTTCCTGCCTTTTCCCCATAATCTCTGACACCCTTACTAATCAAAAACCTGTTGACCTCCCCCTTACAAATACCCAATGTCTTGGCCTCCACAGCCGTTTGAGGCGATGAATTCCACAGACTCACCACCCTCTGGCTAAAGAAATTCCTCCTCATCTCCTTTCCAAAAGTACGTCCTTTTATTCTGAAGCTGTGCTCTCTGTTCCTGGACTCTCTCACTGCTGAGCCGAAGGTCCTGTTTCCATGCTGTACGACTCTATGACTCTCTGACTCTATATGTCTTAGTTATAAGCTTGGAGCAGTCTCTGTTTGGAAAGCATAAAGAGGTATCTGCTTGATGAAGGCACAATTGTAAATTATGGTTAAAAAAGTGGCATAGTTTAAGGAAAGTTATATTTTTAAAGAGGGAAGATAAATGACCTTGCAGGTGGTGTGATTCATTACGATTGTATGAGCCGCCACTTAAACAGGTAGTAACCCTAAGTGATGGACTAGTGACAAACCATGTATGGCAGATATTCATTACAAAAGGCAAGCAACTCTGCAATTGAATGATAAAATGTGTGACAATAATGGAAATCGGTTTATATATCCCCATTATTTCATGGTTGTCAGCCTGTTTAACTGTGCATTACTCTGACCAAAACCTCTTAGTTGTACGCTGCTTGTCTTGTGAATCCCTGGTTGTAACCTCTGATGCTGGACGTTGTAAGATATGCTTGTCCACATTAATTAACTCTAGTCATCACCACTAGACTGGCGAAACACATGAAGCACCCAGACGCCAATGACATAAAGCGAAATGCTTCACCAGTCAGTTCTTCATCCATCCTTGACTGTTTACTTTTTGTTTTTTTTTAGACACAAGCAACAATGACGGAGAATGGGAAAGAAGGTTTATCTCAAGAGACCGTCATGCCACAGAACAGCAACGGGCAGACCTTGGTGGCAGGGACTCCAGCCGCTCCGAGTTCATTATTGTCTGGGAGGATTTCCTCTGGCACCTCTGCTGCAACTTCTTTCTTCATCAGGTATGAGATCATTTTGTTTGCCAACGGGAAGCTGTAAACTGAAGTAAATGATTCCGCACAACCTTTGCTTGGCTGGTGCAATTTTTACATAAAATGATAACGGCTCAGCTTTAGGGACCGATTCTTATGGTCAAATGTTGTATTACTGGGTCATTTGATGCATAGGATTTCTCTCCCTGCCATTTTTTGTGTCGATTTTCTCTTGACAATGACGTCAATGGCATTAGAAGTTGGAAGAGATCTTTATGAGCAGTTTTATAAGGCACTGGTCAGACCACGTTTGTAATATGATGAGCAGTTTTGGGGCCCATATCTGAGGAAGGATGTGCTGGCGTTTGGAGAGGGTTTGGCGGAGGTTTACGAGAATGATTGGGTTAACCTATGAAGAGCATTCGATGGCTCTGTGCCAATGCACACTAGAGTTTAGAAGGATGAGGGGGGAACCTCATTTAAACTTACTGAATAATGGAAGGCTGAAATATCATGGATGTGGAGAGGATGTTTTCAATAATGAGAGAGTCTATGATCACAGCCTCAGAATAAAAGCTCAACCTAAGGCTACAGGGTGTCCAGGTTTTAAATAAAGGATGACCACAAAAATACAAGGGGCCACTGTAGAGCACTACAGTAATATTTTAAGTGCCCATAACACTGAGTAATACAGATCCACCACCGATTTTCCGACATCCATGGTTCCAGACCCATTCTGGATTATCCGTGTTGCCGGACCAACAGAGGTCATGGCCTCCGAGAGGAGTCCAAAGACACCGGAATAGTCCGCCTAGGCGGCCGTGGGGCCGAGGGGGTGAGATACCGGCCTGCAAAGTCGGCCTTGGATGTCAGCTATGGGAACTGATCGGCCGGCTCAGGCTGGGCCGGAGTTCCAGAGCCCTGGCCAGAGCGGGCTAATTCGAGCCGCCGATCGGTGTGGAAGTCCCAATGAGGTCGAGATCGTCAGCATCACCTGGCCTGGGCATCACATTTTTATCGGGACTTCCAGGAGGGATTTCAAGTGCGCTCTTGTAATTTTGTCCAGATTAAAGGCGGTGGTGGATCACCAGTTGCTGGAAAATAGGTGGTGGACATGTACAATCTTTTACGAATTTAAAAGTAAACAAATTGGGTTGATTTGTCACCAGAGCAAAAGTCTGAAGAAGAGTCCCGTCCCAAAATGTCACCTATCTATGTTCTCCAGAGATGCTGCCTGAACCGGTTGAGTTACTCCAGCACTTTGTGTCATTTTGTGTAAACCTATTTCTAGATTTCACATAAGTTTGGATCCATTATCTCTGGCATTAGACATTAACTGAGATATCTGCAATGTTTTGACCGACCTACATGTCATAGATATGGAATTTGTATTATTACAGTACAAGTCTCTGGAGAACATGGATGGGCAACGTTTCGGGTCGGGACCCTTCTTCAGACTGAAATCTGAAGAAGGCTCCAGACCCAAAACATCGCCGTATTTATGTTCTCCAGAGAAGCTGCCTGACCTGCTAAGTTACTCCAGTCGTTTTTTTTGTAAATCAGCATCTGCAGTTCCTAGTTTCTACATATAAATATTTTAGTTCTCCCAATAATTTCACTCATGCGGTGCCCAGCCTGTGGCTGCAGGCTGACCAGGAAGATTCTGAAAACAAGGTTGATCTGTTCAAATAAAAACCCTACAGATTTATTTCTCAAAATATTTTGCAGGGAAATATATGAATAACTTCAGGAATAAACGCAGCTGGAGTATGTGCAACATATTTGGACAGAAAATAGCTCTTTGAACCGAGGGATTCCAAAGCTCTCTGCCATTGATGGGATTGCTATTCATGTTTTCTGAGGACAAACTGGCAGGTTAATGGTCTGACATGCCACAAACTCTATTATTGTTAATGGACTCATAAAAGCAATGCAGTGGCTATTTCCCCCATCAGCATGCAATGAAGCTGCCTAGTTAATCCTGCTTCCTTGCCTTCAACCCAATTCTTTTAATTCTGCCCTAAATTATTCCACCCTTCTCTCAAATTCACTTGGGCTATCACTGACACCTCTCTTCTCTTGTGTTGGAAGGAACTGCAGATTTAGTTTAGTTTAGTTCAGAGATACGTCGCTGAAACAGGCCCTTCGGACCACCGAATCTGTGCCGATCAGTGATCACCCACTACACTAACACCAGCCTTCACACTAGGGACAATCTACAATTTGCAATTTTACCAAAGCCAATTAACCTACTAACCTGTACATCTTTGTTGTACGGGAGGAAACCGCAGCAGCCATGCGGTCAAGGGGAGAACGTTCAAACTACGTGCAGACAGCACCTGTAGGCAGGTTCAAATCCGGATCTATGACCCTGTAAGGCAGCAACTCTACCACTGCGCCACCGTGCCGATGCTGTTTTACACTGAAGACAGATGCAAAATGCTGGAGAAACAGCGAGTCAGGTAGCATCTCTGGAGGAAAGGAACAGGTGATGTTTTGGGTCGAGAAGATCAGTCTGAAGAAGGGTCTCAACCTGAAATGTTACCTATTCATTTTCTCCAGAGATGCTGAGTTACTCCAGCAATTTTTGTCTACCTCTCTCTTCTTTCTGGATTCCTCTGAATCCATCACAGTCGATAGACTATCCAGTGAAACCTACTACAACCCCATCTACTCCCACAGTGAGTAGAAACAAGGAACTGCAGATACCAGTTTTCAAAAATGAGCACAAAGTGCTGAAGTAACTCAGCATCAGGCAACACCAGCCCCACATTGTTACCTTGAATAAATTGGTGGAATAAATTGTTGGATTAAATCTCTACCGCACATCTGTAAGGCACACCATGATTAATCTGCACAAGGACACAAAGTACTGGAGTTACTCAATGGGTCGGGTAGCATTTCTGGAGAACATGGATAGGTGACTTTCCAGGTGGAGACCCTCCTTCTTTCCCAGCTTTTTTCTTCCCCCTACAACCAGTCTGGAGTGCACCAAAATACAGGGAAAAGTTTTTGTTTTCCTGCTAGTCAGTCAAAGAAAATACTATACACCCATCTCCACCCATCTGCTAATGTTCATGTTCATGTTCATGTTGTAGGACTAAAATTAGGGCATTCGGCCCATCAAGTCTACACCATTCAATCATAGCTGATCTATCTTTCCCTCTCAACTCCATTCTCCTGTCTTCTCCCCATAACCCCTGACACCCTTACTAATCTATTTTTTACTAACCTTAAAAAAATTAATGGACTTGGCCTCCACAGCCTTCTGTGGCAATGAATTCCACAGATTCACCACCCTCTGACGAAAGAAATTCCTCGCAATCGCCTTTCTAATGGTACATCTTTTTATTCTGAGACTATGGCCTCTGGTCCTAGATTCTCCCACTAGTGGAAATATCCTCCTCACCTGTATTCACTTACAGTATCATTTGAAAAGACCCAAAGTACTGGAGTAGATCAACGGGTCAGGCAGTATCTCTGGAGAACATGGATAGGTGACATTTCAGACCGGGACCCTTTTTCAAACTCTTGCAGTTTTCACTTTGTTCTTGTCATCTCTCTGATTCCCAATGACTCTTCCAACTTGCAAAGAACTGGTTTCATAATAAACTAGACCAAGTGGACCCGTTGGGCCCAAACCTCTCCTGCATTGCTGCAGCACCCTCTCCTCCCCCACTCCCCTCTACCCCCCTCCCTCCCTCCCTCTCCTCCCCTTTTTCCCTCCACCATTCCCCTCCCCCCCACTCCATCCCCCTCAACAACCCTCCTCCCCTCACCCCCCTCCCTCCATCGCCCTCCCTCCACCCCCCTCCCTCCACCCCCATCCCTCCCCCCTTCCCCTTCCCTCCCCTCCCCTCCCCTCCCCTCCCCTCCCCTCCTCCTTCCCCCCCCACTCCATCCCCCTCAACCCCCCCTTATCCCCTCCTCCCTTCTCTCTCTCCCCTTCCCTCTCCTCCCGCTCCCTCCTTCCCTCCCTCACCTCCCTCCCTCCCTCCCCCCTCCCTCCCTCCCTCCCCCCTCCCTCCTCCCTCCCTCCCTCCCTCCCTCCCTCCCTCCCTCCCTCCCTCCCTCCCTCCCTCCCTCCCTCCCTCCCTCCCTCCCTCCCTCCCTCCCTCCCTCCCTCCCTCCCTTCCTCCCTCCCTCCCTCCCTCCCTCCCTCCCTCCCTCCCTCCCTCCCTCCCTCCCTCCCTCCCTCCCTCCCTCCCTCCCCCCTCCCTCCCTCCCCCTCTCCCCCTTCTCCCCCTCCCCCTCCCTCGCTCCCTAGGAGATAGATTTAAACTTTAAAATGTGAATAACTTAAAAAATATAACACCAATTTCAATTAAACTTCTTTCATTAGTACCAAAGGGACGACGATGAGTACGGTGGGCCTACAATTGTCGCGCTACCGTGTACCGTTTTGGCTGTAGTTCATGAACAAACAAACAAACAAATGAGAGTTTTAGAATATAGATAGCACTAAAGATGCATTTTACCTTCACTGAAAGTGGGCAGATCATGTCAGGAACGGAAAGTGTTTCACTTTAATTGAAAATTCTGAATGAATGAATGAATAAGTTTATTGGCCAAGTATGCATATACAAGAAATGTGCCTTGGTGCTCCGCTCACAAATGACAACACAAACATACAATTAACAATTAAGAATAAAGCATAACCACATCAAAACAATAAGGATACAATATTACGGTCTAAACCAGAGCAAAAAAAGAGACTACAGACTTTGGTTATTGAGTAGAACTATCACTCATGGAAAAAAGCTGTTTTTACGTCTGGCTGTGGCTGCTTTGACAGTCCGGAGTCGCCTTCCAGAGGGAAGTGCTTCGAAGAGTTTGTGGCCAGGGTGAGAGGGGTCAGGGATGATCTTGCCCGCTCGCTTCCTGGGCCTTGCAGTGTAGTTTGTCAATGGGGGGAAGGTTGCAGCCAACAACCTGTTTTTATGTTTTAAAAGCTGTTTTTATGTCTGGCTGTGGCTGCTTTGACAGTCCGGAGTCGCCTTCCAGAGGGAAGTGCTTCGATAAAAGGCTCGGATGAAAGTAAGAGCATGGGGCCAGTGTAATTTTAATGAGTGCGTTGCAATGCGCAATTTGTAAGATTGTAGCAGGATGTTAACGTAGATCAAAGTGGGCATGTCAAAGGATTGAGAGACTGATCTATAAAGAACCTAAATCCTACATTGTGCTTGCATTTCCCACCTACAATGTAACAAAATTGTAACAAAAGAGGCATGCAAATTTTAACACCTTTGCAACATTTAGCAGTTAGTGTGTTGGGTGATATATATAAAAGTGAAGCAAATTGGGAGGCCACGTTAGAAATGGACAAGGTGCCTTTCATGTCACTTCACTTTAGTTTAGTTTAGTTTAGAGATATAGCGCAAAAAAAAGGGCCGTTCGGCTCACCAAGTCCGCGCCGACCAGCGTGCACTAACATTATCCTACACCCGAGGGACAATTTATAATTTTTACTGAAGCCAAATTAACCTACAACTCTGTATGTCTATGGAGTGTGGGAGGAAATCGGAGCCACCGGGGAAAACCCACGCAGTCATGGGGAGAACATACAAACCCCGTACAGACAGCACCCTTAGTCGGGATCGATCTTGGGTCTCCTGCGCTGTGAGGCAGCAACTCTACCGTTACCCCACCATGCCACCCTTAGATTTAGGATTAGAGGAAAATATTGTCCAAATATTTTAAGGTAAAACTAATGTTGCATAATGTTTAGTTCATAAACTGAAATAATCCACAAACTAATTAGATCTATCTGATACTGAATGAGAAATTAAACTACATTAGCATTTTGCATCAATCTAAAATGTTATTTCTTTCTTTCTCGATAGATGTTGTTTGAAATAAGAATTTCACTGTTCCATTTCAGGATATTTGATCATAAATAAAACCCTCTTCATAATTTCATAAGTTATAGGAGCTGAATTAGGCCATCAAGTCTACTCCGCCATTCCTATCTTTCCCTCTCAAGCCCCTTCTCCTGCCCTCTCCCTATAACCATTGATACCCTTACTAATCAAGAATCTGTCTATCAATGCCTTAAAAATACCCAATGACGACCTCCACAGCCATCTGTGGCAATGAATTCCCTGACTAAAGTTCCTCCTCATCTCCTTTCTAAAGATGTGTCCTTTTATTCTGAAGCTATGGCCACTGGTCCTAGACTCTTCTACTAGTGGAAATATTCTCCTCACATCCACTCTATCCAAGCCTTTCACTATTCGATAAGTTTCAATGAGGTCCCCTGTTATCCTAAACTCCAGCGTGTACAGGCCCAGTGCCGTCAAACGCTCATCATATGTTAATCCAATCATTCTTGTAAACCTCCTCTGGACCCTCCCTAACACATCCTTCTTCAGATATGGGGCCCAAAACTGCTCACTATACTCCAAATGCAGTCTGACCAGTGCCTTATAAAGCCTCAGCATTACATCCCTGTTTTTATATTCTAGTCCTCTCGAAATAAATGCATTTGCCTTCCTTACTACTCAGTCAACTGAATCGTGCACAAACCCTCCCAAATCCCTTTGCACCTCCGATTTGTGAATTCTCTCCCCATTTAGAAAATAGTCTACACCTATTGACTCGTGACCCTTGATCTGACTAGTTACAACACTAGTTTTTTAGCATCCGCTGTCAATTTGACTTTGTGTGATGTTAACCCCACCTGTTTAAAAATCCCAGGGTGGATGTTAGGTACTAACAAGCTGCACAAATGTTGCACTGCGCTAATGAATTCTTGCTTTGTGCATGAGGGAAACTCCCAGGATAATACTGCTCAAATAATGTCATGAGCAAATAGCAGTAAATATTTACAATTTCAAAGATCACAACAACCTGGTGAATATTCTTAAGATAGACACAAAATGCTGGAGGAACTCAGCGGGACAGGCAGCATCTCTGGCGAGGAGGAATGGGGGACGTTTCGGGTCAAGACCCTTCTTTAGACATTATTCTTAGCTTGACATAGTTCTAGCTTACGAATTTTAAGCTGAACGGCTGTAGGGTGGATTTTTTTTAAAGGATTCTAAATTTTTAAAAATTGTTTTCCGTATGGAGTTAGTGTTTTTAAATGGATGGTTGTTAACTGTGTTCCATCGTGAGCCAACAGCATTGATAAGGATGCAGCCTCTAATGTTAAACCATATGGCAGGCACTGACAATTGATGGGTCAGTGATAAGCGTTTGGTCATTAGAATCCACCATGAATTGGCTTCTACATAATTGAGGTTACTCTGAAGAACCGGTACCTTATCAGCTTTAGCTGTGAGGGCACAGCTTGATGATGCTCAGTCTACTGATTGTTCTGTGACTGAGCATACAATTAGTGTATTGAGACAGTATGTTCTTAATGAAATGGCAGCAAAATGCATATCAGTACGACCAGTGCTGAAAAATGACTAATATGATGTTCTTCAGTGCATTTTGCTGTTTAATTAGTACCTATCAATTCTGTTTGGAATATCAATTTGTTTGAGCTGTAATGATCAGATGGGGTCTAGCTAAACATTGCAAGGAAAGTCATCTTCCCGCTCGGCTCATTAATTTTTCTCATGCCCCAATTTTATGTTAAGATTGAAGTTCAGCGAGGGGACCTCTTGCTGTGCTTAGAATCTATGCTACAACGGGCCTTTATGGCCAGCTGTTTTGCCGGATCAACAGTGGTCACGTATTAATGATACAATGCAAAGCCAGCCGCGGAGGTCGGCCATGGGAATGGATCTGCCGGCTCTGGCTGACCTATCTCTCCCTCCTAACCCTATTCTCCTGCCTTCTCCACATAACCTGTACTAATCAAGAATCTTTCTATCTCTGCTTTAAATATATCCACTGATTTGGCCTCCACAGCCTTCTGCGGCAAAGAATTCCACAGATTCACCACCCTCTGACTAAAGAAAGTCGGATTAAAGGAGGTGCCAGACCACTAGAAGCCGGAAAATTGCTGGTGGGCCTGTGTAATCTTATCAGAATACAACGCCACTGATTTATCAACACTTAGTGGACTAGTTTTCTTGTTGATACTTTGAGTCAAATTTCTGCTATCTGGATAAAGGGGCTAACATATAACCAAGAGAACTTAGATCATGCATTTATCCTGAACTCTATGGCCAAAAAAAAGTAAAAAATTACATACAATTACATTACATTTCATAAAAAATGTAACACCTATGATTTGAATCTGAGTCATCCCGAAGCTGTTTATGATCGAGCACTGTTAAAATTCTGTGGAGTAGGTTTGTGTCTGTCTGTGTTAGGATTCAGTCTCCTGACATCTGACCTTGAAAGTAACCATAGCAACGTATGTATCATGAAAAGGATTATCCATTTCCATCCATTGGAAATGTGGTGCACAGGTCTTCAACTTTGCCCTAGACAGGAAATTGTATGAAGAATTACTGTGGTTAGTTTGCACATAAAATACATGTGGAGCCGTAGCGCGGAAATAGGCCTTTCGGCCCACCGAATCCACGCCGACCAGTGATCACCCATACACTAGTTCTACCCGACACACTAGGGACAATTTACAGAAGCAACTTGTAGCGGCCAGCTTCTCGTCTATCTCAATTAGCTCCCAAGCTGCCACTTGCGTAGACCGGGTCAGCGATAAGCGTAATAACTCGAACAACTAATAACAGAGATCCTCCCAGACGTTTAATAGTTAGTCTTCTTTATTTGAAGGTGCAATAAACATATTGGCATATCTCTTGTCATCGACTGGTTATTAATTGCTAGGTAAAAT
Source organism: Rhinoraja longicauda (assembly GCF_053455715.1). Taxonomy (NCBI): domain Eukaryota; kingdom Metazoa; phylum Chordata; class Chondrichthyes; order Rajiformes; family Arhynchobatidae; genus Rhinoraja; species Rhinoraja longicauda. Next base: position 27,368,633 of record NC_135962.1, on the reverse strand, counting down.
TCCATATCTTACCACAGTCTATGCGATCGTTACGAATTGCCAGATATAACTTCGACACAGTTTGTATTAATCTTCTAGTTAATAAAACTTACAGGAGATTACATCATGGCTGATAAATCTTTTGGCGGAGCTTCTAGCTGACCCTCTGTCAGCACCTCCCAGCTCACCCACTATGCCCGCACGTACCCAACTGCCCGTACTCTGGCTCCGCCCAGCCCCTACGTATGCATTGCATTAACTCTATAGTGTCCAAACTACAGCAGAATACAAGGTAGTGATATTAATAAGCAAAAATAACTAATAACTGCAAAATGGCTCCTACACAACTAATCTACAAACCTGCACGACTTTGGAATGTGGAAGGAAACCAGAGCACCAGGAGAAAACCCACGCGGCCACAGGGAGAACATACAAACTCCGTACAGAGAGCACCCGTCGTCAGGATCGAAGCCAGGTCTCTTGCTCTTAAGGCAGCAACTCTACCGCAGTGCCACTGTTGTTCAATGTACGGAAAGTGAGTGCCAGGTCTCGTAGATTCTGGAGAAATTCAGTGTTAAATGCTTGTTTATTTTCCAACCAGGTTCGCATTTTGTACCAAATTATTCACATGAGAAAAAGTGGCAACAGCATAATGTGCTGAACATGTTGTTATGTACACAGAGGTTGACTTTGAAAGCCAAAGGTCACCAATTTGTATTTAAATAAGACAAATGTGAAGTGATAATGGTCTAGCTGATCTTTAAAGTCTCCAAAGTAATCGGAGTGTCAGTAGGTTGCATGGACAGGAAGGATCAGCAGCTAATAGCTCAATTCTTCATGGCTAGAATGCTTCCCAAAAGACATAAAAAGAAGGATGTTTATTCATCTTATGAATGTTTTAAAAGACAAAAAGAAAGCCTCTTCTATGTCAGAGCATCTCCCATTCTATGAAGGTGTGATGGATTGTGCTAAAGGAGAAAAAAAATCAGAAATAGAAGTGACTAGTGTGATAGACACAAAGTGCTGGAGTAACTCAGCAGGTCAGGCAGCATCCCTGGAAAACATGGATGGGCGGTGTTTCGGGTCAGAACCCTTCCTATGACTAGTGTAATGTTGAAAGCTCCAGGAAACAATTTGGAGTCAGTAGCATAAAAGCAACATTTGCTGGGTAGTAAAATAGAAACAGAAATTGTTGAAAATGCTTAACAAATTCAGGTGGTTTAGTTTTAGTTTAGTTATACAGCGGCGTGGGAGCAGGCCTGGGTCTCCATCTCAGTGAGGCACCAGCTCTACCGCTGCTCCACTGGGCCATCCATTCTTAGATTGATTTCCCCTCATCCACATAATTTCTCTTTATATAACATACTTTGATGTGTATTAAATTCATTGAGAGGTATTTTTTGGTTTTAATTAACTTGCATTTTTTTAAAGTTGATTTCAAAGGGCAACACCTGTCTGTTTAGTACAATTAGTCATAATCCTAATGGGCTTTAAATCTTGTCCTCAGTCATGCAGGGATATCGGGTAGTAATAGATGTGATAAAATGAGAAACCAGCAAAGGAAAACTGGTGAGATTAATTTTGTTCTGGTTGGGTTAGCATGTTCTCTGAACCATTGAAGCCTACATCACATCACTGTCTGCTATGGATAATGTAGATGTAAGAACGGATTAGTCTAAAAGTTTCCAAGGTAAGTAATATGTTGGAGTGAGATGTAAAAATACAGACAATCCCAGACTTACAGAAGGGTTACATTTCTGTTGAACACTTACATAAGTCAGATTCTACATAAGTCTGAATCACCATCCATATCCCCTGCCCAAAATAACTCACTGAGTCTGAAAAGGGGTCCCGACCCAAAACGTCGCCTGTCCGTGTTTTCCAGAGATGCTGCCTGACCCGCTGAGTTACTGTGTGTGCGTCACTGAGAGTATTAACTGTCTCAGTGGTGTCTGGCTGCATCCAGGGCGCTTTCTGCGCGCGCGGCCTTCTGGGTAAGCACTGCCGCCATTGCCGGCTTGTTTCCAATGTAAACTTGAGTTACAGTACAGTGTTGAGGAAATTACAAACAGCCAGAACTGTTTATATAAGTCTGACTTTACGTAGGTCGCCTTTTGCGTAAGTCAGGAAGTGTCTTTATTAACAACGAGACCGCTATAGAAATGTATTTTTTAGAATATGCAACACCTTCAGTTTGTACGGAGTTTGTACGTTCTCCATGTGAACACGTAGGTTTTCTCCAGGTGCTCCAGTTTCCTCCCACATTCCAAAGGCGTGCGAGTTTGTAGGTTAATTGGCTTCGGTAAAATTGTAAATTGTCCCTGGTGTGTAGAATAGTGCTAGATTGCTGGTCGGCACAGACTCGGTTGGCCGAAAGGACTGTTTCCACGCTATATCACTAAAGTCTAAAGTAAAGTAATTAGATCTTCAGCAGAACAAATCTGCCAATTTAATATGTTCCCACATGACAAATCCACATTGCAGAGTGTAAAATTGAGTTCTGATGTACTGTATCTATTTAGGTTTCATGACATTTAGCTTGAAATTTCATGTGAGTTGTATTTCGGGTTACATTCATTACAGTCAACATAAAAAGACAGCCAGAGCATACTTCATCCGCTATGCCTCAGAGCTGCAGTGAACTTCACTGGTGTGTTTTATAATAATCTTCATCAATATCAATGAGACCATAAGACATAGGAGCAGAATTGTGCCATTCAGCTCATCTACTTCTATAGCTGATCTATTTTCCCCTCTCAATCCCATTCCCTTGCTTCTCCCCATAACTCTTGACACCCTTCTTAATCAAGAACCATTCAATCTCTGCTTTAAAAATGCCTAATGTCCATATATCTTTTTATCTTTAAGCATATAATCAAAAATCCAACAGTACCCTGCCTCATAAATATTGTGGGCAATGAATTGAGTGACTATCTCACCAGTTGATGTGAAAGGATATAATGGCTAATTGGGCGGCACAGTGGCCCAGCGGTAGAGTTGCTGCCTTACAGCACCAGAGACCCGGGTTCGATCCTGACTATGGATGCTGTCTGCACGGAGTTTGTATGTTCTCCCTTTGACTATGTGGGTTTTCTCCGGGAGCAAAGACGTACAGTTTTGTATGTTAATTGGCTTCAGTAAAATTTAAAATTGAACCTAGTATTAGGGTAGTGTAGTGTACGGGATGATCGCTGGTAGGACCCCATGTATTGGGACGAGCATGGACGTTGGGCCGAAGGGCCTGTTTCCGCACTGTATCTCTCTAAAGTCTAAAGTAAAGTCTAAAGGCAAAGTACCTGGTATCATTTCATGATGTGGATTCCTGTTGCCTCACCCACTAACCAGCTGCCAAAAGCTACCACTAGACCCCACCATTATCCAGGGACCCCGGCTATGGAGCAAGTGTTGGATATTAAAGAGAAAAGGCTGACATTTTTAAGCATCAGATGGACCTGTTACCGATCGTTCCTGCACTATTCTAACGATTATTGCAGTGTGCCTCTTGATGTCCTCCACCATCACATGAGAGACACGGTGGCGCAGCAGTAGAGTTGCTGCCTCACAGCGCCAAAGATCCAGGTTCAATCCTGTCCATATGGTGTTTGTACATTCTCCTTGTGACCGCGTGGGTTTTCTCTGGGTGCTCCGATTTCCACCCACATCCCAGTCATGTGCAGGTTTGTAGGTTTGTCTTCTGCAAATTGTCCCTCTTGTGTAGGATAGAGCTAATGTACAGGGTGATTGCTGGTTGGTGCAGACTCAGCCTGTTTCCATGTTGTATCTCTAAAACTAAAAACTAAAGTTAAATCACGACAAGTCAACATCCAGTCACCCTCCACTCTATGTATTCGCTGATACTTGAAGCTGGCAGGTGGAAACCTGAAATGAAAGAATGGAGCGACTGGGCTTGTATTCACCGGAATTTAGAAGGATGAGCGGGAATCGTATAGAAACATATAAAAATTTTAAGGGATTGGACACGATAAATGCAGGAAACATTTTCCCGATGTTGGAGGAGTCCAGAACCAGGAGCCACGGTTTAAGAATAAGGGTAGGCCATTTAGAACTGAAATGAGGACAAACATTTTCACCCAGAGAGTTGTGAATTTGTGGAATTCTCTGCCTCGGAAGGCAGTGGAGGCCGATTCACTGGATGCATTCAAAAGAGAGTTAGATAGAGCTCTTAGGACAAGCGGAATCAAGGGGTATGGGAGAAGGCAGGAACGGGGTACTGATTGTGGATGATCAGCCATGATCACATTGAATGGCAGTGCTGGCTCGAAGGGCTGAACGGCCTACTCCTACACCTATTGTCTATGTATCAATGTATCTATGTAATGGCAAAATTAATAAAAGGTTAGAGATGAGCTCTGAATATAATGGAAAACTTTTCACTTTTTGGTACACGTGACAATAAACTAAACTAAACTAAACTAATGGGGCTGGAGATAATTGGTGTGCACAAGACAAATTAACTGGGGATTCAAGCAATGAAAAATGGGAGGAGAATCTTTAACCTGGGGCTACTTACAAGGGCAATAGAGTCATGGAGTTATAGAGTCATACAGTGTGGAAACAAGCTCTTCGTCCCAACTTGCCCATGCTGACCAACATGCTCCATCTACACAAGTCCCTACCTGGCTGTGTTTGGCCCATATCCCTCGAAACCTGTCCTATCCATGTACCTGCCTAAATGTTTCTTTAATGTTGTGATAGTCCCTGCCTCAACTACCTCCTCCGGCAGCTCATTTCATACACCCACCACTTTTTGTGTGAAAAAGTTACCCCTCAGGTTTCTAGTAAATCTTTCCCCCCTCGCCTTAAATCTATTCCTCTGGTTCTCGATTCCCCTATTCTGGGCAAGAGACACTGCGTCTATACAATCTATTCCTCTCATGATTTTGTACACAATACTTCCTACATGGACTCATTGTTCAAAGCTTCAACTTGAGAAACAATTTTCAGACAATATTAGAGAGTAACAGTATCTCAAGAAGGGTCCCGACCCAAAAAGTCACCTATCCCATGTTCTCCAGGGATGCTGCCTGATCCGTTGGGTTACCTCAGCACATAGCACCCTTTTTTTGTAAACCAGCATCTGCCGTTCCTTGTTTCTCTATTATTAAACTGCAAATTGGCTAGTCACTTATAACGAGGAAGTGTTATTGAATGACTATTGAACCCTACAAAGAACTTGATAAAATCATCATAGGCAGCAAGATCCAGAATATACGCTGCCTAGGTTAATTGGTCTCTGTGGACAAGACAGCAAAGGAACAATGGGGTTGATGGGCATGTGGAAGAGAATAAAAAGGCAGATGGCTGGATCAAAGTTAGTTGGGAGGGGAAATGGGGGTAGTAAGGTTGAGAGCTGGCTTGAACCCAATGAGCTAAATGGCCTCCTGCCTTGTTATATTAAGTAGGAAAGCAGACTGTTTTTCACATAAGGGTAAGGATTTGCCTCGAGATATATTGTTAGGTCATCTGTTTGTTTGTTACTTAATTGTATTAATTGACAATTAAGGAAGTAAAAAGTTGAATTGGTAGCGCAATAGTTCTCACAGAGGCATTTTCATTGTAGCGTTAATTTGATATTTTAACATTTGAAATTGGTTGTGTAGCTTACTGTTAATATATGTAGGAAGGAAATGCAGATGCTGGTTTAAACCGAAGATAGACACAAACAGCTGGAGTAACTCAGCATTCAGGCAGCATCTTTGGAGAAAAGGAATAGGTGATGTTTCGGGTCGAGACCCTTCTTCAGACTGACAGTCAGAGGAAAGGGAAACTAGAGATATAAAAGGGATCAAAGAAAGTTGGAGAAATCACTATTCATACCGTTGGGTTGTAAACTGCTATATCTCTTCCATATTTCTCGGTTCCCATTGACTCTGTCTAAAGAAGGGTCTTGACCTGAAACGTCATTTATTTATTTTCTCCCTTTTGTGACTATCTTCCTGCTGATATATACTGGCTGTTGGTAATTCAATTAAGGTAACCAACGTGTTGTGAATGACTTATGTGCAGAAGCTGCAACAGTACATGCTCAATCTATTTCATTTATTGCACGGGAAAATGCTTGCAAGACCATGCAAAGCATGGGTTTAAGAAACCAAAGGAAAGACGGCAAGCTGTAACTAGGAACTGCAGATGGTGGTTACAAAAAAAGACACAAAGTGCTGGAGTAACTCAGCGAGTCAGACAGCATCTCTAGAGAACATGGATAGGTGCCGTTTCAGGTCAGGACCCTGCAATCAGTCTGAAGAAGTGCCCCGACCCGAAATGTCACCTACCCATGTTCTCCAGAAATGACAAAGAATAAGTTTAAAATCTCACATGGTAACAATTTGCACACATTAGGCATTAGTACTACTGGTAAAATTGCACTGACTGCATTTTTAATAGTTTGGAAATTGTGTCTCAGTTTGAAGAAGGGTCCCAACCCAAAACGTCACCTATCCATGGTCTCCAGAAACCTGCTGACCTGCTGAGTTACTCCAGTACTTTGTGTTTACCTTTGGTATAAACCAGCATCTGCAGTTCTTTGTTTCTACATTCGTCATTTTCAAATCTGTCTCTCAGAGATGATATCCCAACTTTTACTTTTTGGTAATTAAGCTTATAGCTGTAAACAAGAAACAAGGACTTAGGGATTAAAAAAATGCTTCTTTAAATAATAGACAATAGACAATAGGTGCAGGAGTAGGCCAATCGGCCCTTCCAGCTAGCACCGCCATTCAATGTGATCATGGCTGATCATTCTCAATCAGTACCCCGTTCCTGCCTTCTCCCCATACCCCCTGACTCCGCTATCCTTAAGAGCTCTATCCAGCTCTCTCTTGAATGCATTCAGAGAATTGGCCTCCACTGCCTTCTGAGGCAGGGAATTCCACAGATTCACAACTCTCTGACTGAAAAAGTTTTTCCTTATCTCCGTTCTAAATGGCCTACCCCTTATTCTTAAACTGTGGCCCCTTGTTCTGGACTCCCCCAACATTGGGAACATGTTTCCTGCCTCTAACGTGTCCAACCCCTTAATAATCTTATAGGTTTCGATATGATCCCCTCTCATCCTAAATTCCAGTGTATACAAGCCTAGTCGCTCCAGTCTTTCAACATATGACAGTCCTGCCATTCCGGGAATTAACCTAGTAAACCTACGCTGCACACCCTCAATAGCAAGAATATCCTTCCTCAAATTTGGAGGCCAAAACTGCACACAGTACTCCAGGTGCGGTCTCCCTAGGGCCCTGTACAACTGCAGAAGGACCTCTTTGCTCCTATACTCAACTCCTCTTGTTATGAAGGCCAACATTCCATTGGCTTTCTTCACTGCCTGCTGTACCTGCATGCTTCCTTTCAGTGACTGATGCACTAGGACACCCAGATTTCGTTGTACGTCCCCTTTTCCTAACTTGACACCATTCAGATAATACTCTGCCTTCCTATTCTTACCACCAAAATGGATAACCTCACACTTATCCGCATTAAACTGCATCTGCCATGCATCCGCCCACTCACACAACCTGTCCAAGTCACCCTGCAATCTCATAGCATCTTCCTCACAGTTGACACTACCACCCAGCTTTGTATCATCTGCAAATTTGCTAATGTTACTTTTAATCCCTTCATCCAAGTCATTAATGTATATTGTAAATAGCTGCGGTCCCAGCACCGAGCCTTGCGGTACCCCACTAGTTACTGCCTGCCATTCTGAAAGGGACCCATTTATCCCCACTCTTTGCTTTCTGTCTGTCAACCAATTTTCTATCCATGTCAGTACCCTACCCCCAATACCATGTGCTCTAATTTTGCCCACTAATCTCCTATGTGGAACCTTGTCGAAGGCTTTCTGAAAGTAGAGGTACACCACATCCACCGGCTCTCCCCTGTCAATTTTCCTAGTTACATCTTCAAAAAATTCCAGAAGATTAGTCAAGCATGATTTCCCCTTAGTAAATCCATACTGACTCGGAACGATCCTGTTACTACTATCCAAATGCTCCCCAATTTCGTCTTTTATAATTGACTCCAGCATCTTCCCCACCACTGATGTAAGACTAACTGGTCTATAATTTCCCGTTTTCTCTCTCCCTCCTTTCTTAAAAAGTGGGACAACATTAGCTACCCTTCAATCCACAGGAACTGATCCTGAATCTATAGAACATTGGAAAATGATCACCAATGCGTCCACAATTTCTAGCGCCACCTCCTTAAGTACCCTGGGATGCAGACCATCAGGCCCTGGGGATTTATCAGCCTTCAGTCCCATCAGTCTACCCAACACCATTTCCTGCCTAATGTGGATTTCCTTCAGTTCCTCCGTCACCCTAGGATCTCTTGCCACTAGAACATCTGAGAGATTGCTTGTATCTTCCTTAGTGAAAACAGATCCAAAGTACCAGTTCAATTCGTCTGCCATTTCCTTGTTCCCCATAATAAATTCCCCTGCTTCTGTCTTCAAGGGACCCACATTTGCCTTGACTATTTTTTTCCTCTTTACATACCTAAAAAAGCTTTTGCTATCCTCCTTTATATTATTGGCTAGTTTACCCTCGTACCTCATCTTTTCTCCCCGTATTGCCTTCTTAGTCATCTTCTGTTGCTCTTTAAAAGAGTCCCAATCCTCTGGCTTCCCACTCTTCTTTGCTTTGTTGTACTTCTTCTCTTTTATTTTGATGCTGTCCTTGACTTCTCTTGTCAGTCACGGGTGCCTTTTACTCCCCTTAGAATCTTTCCTCCTCTTTGGGATAAATTGATCCTGCAACTTCTGCATTATTCCCAGGAATACCTGCCATTGCTGTTCTACCGTCTTCCCTGCTAGGGCCTCCTTCCAGTCAATTCTGGCCAGCTCCAGCCTCATGACTCTGTAATCCCCTTTGCTATACTGTAATACTGACACTTCTGATTTTCCCTTCTCCCTCTCAATTTGTAGAGTAAAACTTATCATATTGTGATCACTGCCTCCTAATGGCTCTTTTACCTCGAGTCCCCTTATCAGATCAGGTTCATTACACAACACTAAATCCAGAATTGCCTTCTCCCTAGTAGGCTCCAGTACAAGCTGTTCTAAGAATCCATCTCGGAGGCACTCCACAAACTCTCTTTCCTGGGGTCCATTACCAACCTGATTTTCCCAGTCTACCTGCATGTTGAAATCTCCCATAACCACCGTAGCATTACATTTGCGACATGCCAATTTTATCTCCTGATTCAACTTGCACCCTATGTCGAGGCTACTGTTTGGGGGCCTGTAGATAACTCCCATTAGGGTCTTTTTACCCTTACAATTTCTCATTTCTATCCATACTGATTCTACATCTCCTGATTCTATGTCACCCCTTGCAAGGGAGTGAATATCATTCCTCACCAACAGAGCGACCCCACCCCCTCTGCCCACCTGTCTGTCTTTTCTATATGTTGTGTACCCCTGAATATTCAGTTCCCAGCCCTGGTCCTCTTGTAGCCATGTCTCAGTGATTCCCACAACATCATACTTGCCAATGTCTAACTAAGCCTCAAGCTCATCCACTTTATTTTTTATACTTCACGCATTTAAATACAACACTTTAATTTCGGTATTCACCTCTCCTCTCACACCGGTGATAATTGACCCTGACCTTACTCTCTTATCCCTTCTAGAACTTCCCTTCCCATGTATTCGAGAGTTCTTTGCAATTTCTCCTGTATTCGCTTCCCCTTTAACTCCATCTTCATATTCCCAATTTATCAACCCCTCCCCCCGACTACTTAGTTTAAAGCCACACATGTAACACTAGCAAACCTACCTGCCAGAATGTTGGTCCCCCTGTTGTTAAGGTGCAACCCTTCCCTCTTGTACAGGTCACCCCTACCCCAGAAGATATCCCAGTTGTCTAGAAATCTAAATCCCTGCTCCCTGCACCAGCCCCTCAGCCATACATTCATATCCCCGATCTCTCTGTTCCTGCCCTCACCAGCAAGAGGTACAGGTAGCAGTCCAGAGACAACTACCTTCGACGTCCTACTTCTCAGTCTTCTTCCTAACTCTCTAAACTCACGTTGCAGTATCTCCTTCCTCTTCCTCCCGACGTCGTTCATGCCCACGTGCACAACTACTTCCGGTTGATCGCCTTCCCTCGCTAGGATGTTCTGAAGCCGCCCCGTGATGTCTTGAACCCTGGCACCAGGGAGGCAACAGACCATCCTCGAGTCCCGCCTGCCGCCATAGAAACTACTGTCCGTACCTCGGACAATGGAGTCACCCACTACTATGGCTCTTCCCGATTTTGTCCTCCCCGGTCGAGTCTCCTTGCCTGGATTAGCCAACCAGTCCGCCGCTCGGACTGGGAGCGTCTTCTGCTCCGACAGCTCCCAAGAGGGTGTACCTATTTGCAATAGGCACAGCCACCGGGGTCTCCTGGAGTCTACGTTCACTCACCCCTGAAACAGTCTCCCACCTTCGCTCGACCTGGACCCTTGGCGTCACAGTAGGTCCTGTCCAGGAAACTCTCACATTCCCGGATGGCCCTGAGGTCATCTAGCTGCTTCTCCAACTCCGCCACACGTCCATTCAGGAGCTGCACCTGAACACAGTTCTTGCAGGTGAAGCTCCCAGAAGCTCCAGCGGTGCCGCTACCTTCCCACATCCTGCAGGAAACACACTGCACCAACTTATCTGCCATTATTGTTTTGCTCGCTTTCAGCCAACGGTCGTCCTTGCTCCTTCTTTCCCGACCTTTTCCTGACTATTGAATATTATATTTTGTAGTTTTAGTTTAGTTTCGAGATGCAATGCGGAAATAGGCCCGCGCAGACCAGCGATCACCCCGTACACTAGCACTATCCTACACGCGAGGGACAATTTACAATCTTTACCGAGCCAATTAACCTACAAACCTATATGTCTTTGGAGTGTGGGATGAAACCGGAGCACCCAGGAAGAATGTATAAACTCCGTGCAGATAGCACCTGTAGTCAGGATCGAACCATTGCACCACCGGCCTAAATGCAACTTACTTCAAAGTGATCAGATTTCACCACATTGCCACATGTTTTGAGATCTGTAACGTTCGTTCCTTATCTTTTGACGGATACATTGCTAATGGAGAAACAGCAATCAATATATTACAATACCCTGGTGGTCCATTGTTCCATCAGCAATTGAAGTCATGTATCACTAAAAATCATCTCATCCATCTCATTTCCTTTATTCCTCTGACCCCAACGCGCGTTACCCAGCGGTGTTAAATTGTGAAGTTGTTCGGTGCCTGGGGGAGCGGGTTAGGCAACCTCCCTTGACACCTGATCTTTGAGCGTTTCTGGATGTGCCATACATTTCTATCCTCAGCCATGTGTCTTGCTGTGAAGAAAGAACTCTCGAGAGCATCTTAAAAGGCAGCTCCCATTCACCATAAAACAGGTTAAGTGAAACCCGACTGCATATCGAAATCAAAATAAAAGGAGCAAAGTTACACAGTGCAAATGTAATTAGAAGAAGAGAAAAATCACAAGTCTTAAAAAGAATGTAGAAAGCTTAGCACAAATGCCAGGTTTCTTGTTTGTGTACTTAAAAGGATAACAGTGTTATCCTATGGGGATTGCTATTCAATCTGCCTCTTAGCCATATCCCAGTCTGACAGTTTTTTTGCTGAAAGCCAGAATAGACAAAAACAATAAAAGGCATTGCAAATCTCAGTGTTTAATCGAGCCTTTGATAACTGTTTCATTTAAAGGACTATGGAAAGTATGCTATTCAGAATTTAAATTGTTAAAGTCTTGCTATTTCATATTTTCAATGCCTTCAATCCATGAAGGAGCTCTGAGGTAGTTTGAAAAGTGCAGTAAGGATTAATGATGTGTATTTTCTATTTTAAAAATTCTTTTGAATTTCAAAGTCAAATTCATACTTCTGAACCTCTTATGTGCCACTCAAGTCAATAGTTCCAAAAATTGAACCTTTGACAGTTGAAATCATTTTCTAATTAGCTGAAGAAAATTATTTTCAATTGGCTTCTACAGAATGACAAGATGCATATAAGCAATGACATAATAAGTACAGGGCCCTAGTGAGACCGCACCTGGAGTACTGTGTGCAGTTTTGGTCTCCAAATTTGAGGAAGGATATTCTTGCTATTGAGGGCGTGCAGCGTAGGTTTACCAGGTTATTTCCCGGAATGGCGGGACTGTCATATGTTGAAAGACCAGAACGACTAGGCTTGTATACACTGGGATTTAGAAGGATTAGAGGGAATCTTATCGAAACATATAAGATTATTAAGGTGTTGGACACGTTAGAGGCAGGAAACATGTTCTCAATGTTGGGGGAGTCCAGAACCAGGGGCCACAGTTTAAGAATAAGGGGTCGGCCATTTAGAATGGAGATGAGGAAAACTTTTTCAGTCAGAGAGTTGTAAATCTGTGAAATTCTCTGCCTCAGAAGGCAGTGGAGGCCAATTCTCTGAATGCATTCAAGAGAGAGCTAGATAGAGCTCTTAAGGATAGCGGAGTCAGGGGGTATGGGGAGAAGGCAGGAACGGGGTACTGATTGAGAATGATCAGCTATGATCACATTGAATGGTGGTGCTGGCTCGAAGGGCCGAATGGCCTACTCCTGATGGGTCAGATAAGATGATTGCAGGACCCGAGCTCAAGGCATAATATGCAGGAGCAGGAGCAGCCATAACGTAGAGCCAAAAGTTCTGTGACGGTTTCGATTTGAGATCTTCAAACAGACCACAAAAAACATTTTTAGTTAAAGGTTTCACAATAGGAACTACCTTCTGATGGCCACTACTATTATTGAAATTTGGACACAGCAGTAGCACCCAATCAGCTAATATAAATAATGTAGTAAATAGAATACAGTACAGCACAGGAACAGGCCTTTCGGCCCATAATGTTTGTGCCGAACATGATGCCAAGTTAGACACAAAGTACCAGAGTAACTCAGCGGGTCAGGCAGCATTTCTGGAGAGAATGGATTGATGACGTTTCGCATCGGTACTCTTCCTGAAGTTTAGTTTAGTTTAGAGGCACAGTGCAGAAACAGGCCCTTCAGCCCACCGAGTCTGTGCCGAGTCTAGGGTTGCCAATTGCCCTGTATTAGCCAGGACATCCCGTATATTGGGCTAAATTGGTTTGTCCCGTGTGGGACCGCCCTTGTCCCATATTAGGCCCGGGGAGTGCTGTAGGTCCGGACACTGTAGGCCCGGACACTGTAAGCCCGGGGGCCGCTGTAGGCCCAGCTGCTATAGGCCCGTCAGTGTAGGTCCGGACAGTGTAGGCCCAGAGGCCCAGGTGCCACCTAATGGAGGTTGCTTAGCAACCTGCCTCTTGGCCCGGGCAGCCGCCATTGGTAGAGCGGGAGCACTTGGCCGCTGGCTGGGGTGACATCACCTTTGTCCCTTATTTGGGAGTGAGAAAGTTGGCAACCTTAGCGCCGACCAGCAATCCCCATACACTAGCACTATCCTACACACGGGATAATTTACCTTTTTTTTTTAACCAAAGGCAATTAACCTACAAACCTGTACATCTTTGGAGCGTGCGAGGAAATTGGAGCACCCGGAGCAAACCAACGTAGTCACCGGGCTAATGTGCAAATTCCGAATAGATATCACTCATAGTCAGGATCGAACCGGGTTCTCTCTGCCGTAGTGACAGAGTTGCTGCCATACAGCACCAAAGACCCAGATTCAATCCATATCTCTCTATTCCTTGCACTTCATGTGCCTATCTAAAAGCCTTTTAAACACCACTATCATATCTGCCTCCACCACCACCCCAGGCGATGCGTTCCAGGCCCCCAACGCTGTGTAAAAAAAACCTTGCCCCGCTCATCTCCATGAAACTATCCACCTCTCACCTTATTGCTGTGCCCTCTAGTGTTGGACATTTACACCGTGGGGAAAAGGTTCTGACTGATTTCTGCCCCTGCACAGAGATGAGGTTAGAGACCAGAATCTTAAATGCTAGAATGCGGCACTATTTTCATTTCATCCTTTACTACTGATAATAACTACATTGTTTTCATCTTATGTAAATACTGCTTTAATCTTGACGTAGGAAATATTTATTCTAATTTTTGGTGCTACAATTCCATGGAAAGTTGGCCTGTGTGTCCTACAGAGGTTCCAACTGGGCTTGTTCCCAGTAGGCCCCAGATAACTGAATGTACCCACAAAGTGAAGGAAAACTGCGTTTCAAAGTTGAGCACGGTTCAATAAATCAGTCTATGGACACAAAATGCTGGAGTAACTCAGCGGGACAGGCAGGATCTCTGGATAGACAGATGGGTGACATTTCAGGTCGAGACCCTTCTTCAGAACCTGAAACGTCCATACTCAGACTCAGAGTCTGAAGAAGGATCTTGACCTGAAATGTCACCCATTCCTTCTATCCAGAGATGCTGCCTGTCCCGCTGAGTTACTCCAGCATTTTGTGTCTATCTTCAGTGTAAACCAGCATCTGCAGTTGCTTCCTACTCAATAAATCAGTCTTGTGGCTTGCTACAAATAGGTGTTCAGGTCTGCAAGATGCAACTTAAAAAATGAAGCTTTATCAAATGGAACCAACTTATCCTGATAACCTATTCTGATAGTCTGTAAAATATGGCAGACCAACACTACAAAAACCCTGAGCATGTCATATTAACCTAGTTTACGGTACATTTTGTCCTTGTTCCTGAACCCTACATAGTTTATTTGGAGAGAATCTTGAGAGTTACAAACCAGAAGTAGGCACGCTCTTGTGTTCTTGTACCATTTGGACAGATGCATGGATAGGGAAGGTTTAGAGACATAGAGAGCCATAGAGTCATCAACATGGACACAAGTCTTTCGGCCCAACTTGCCCAAATGGACCAACATGTCCATCAACACTAGACCCACCTGCCTGCATTTGGCCCATATCCTTCTAAACCTATTCTATGCATGGTTTAGAATGTCCAAATGATTTTTAGACATTTTGATAGTATCTGTCCCAACTACGTCCTCTGGCAGCTCATTCCATATACCTACCATCCTTTGTGTAAAATATTTGCCCCTCAAATTCCTATTAAATCTTTCCCCCCTCACCATAAACCTCGACCCAAAATGTCATCCATTCCTTCTCTCCAGAGGTGCTGCATATCCCACTGAGTTACTCCAGCTTTTAATGACAACCTTCATGTAATTGGATGTCAGGGCAACATTTTTAACACCCATTTTGTAAACAAATCTGGCATGAGCTGATTTCTGTCTCAAGGAAACAGGGTCAATTCATCTGTCTATTGAAAACTGTGCTATAATGAAGCGCTTTGAAGTGAGAGAAAGAGGGCACAAAGTGCTGGAAGAAGTCAGTGGGCCAGGCAGCATCTCTGGGGAACACGGATAGGTGACGTTTCAGATTGGGACCTTCGTTCAGACTTCTTCATGTTCTCCAGTGGTGATGCCCAACCCACTGAGTTACTCCAGCACTTTGTGAAACCAGTGTCTTAGAGTCATAGAGTCACATACCGTGGAAACAGGCCCTTCAGCCCAACTGGCCAATGCCGACCAACAGGCCCCATCTACATTAGTCCCACCTGCCTGCGTTTGGCCCATATCCCTCTAAACCATGTGCCTGTCCAAACATTTTTTAAATGTTGTGATAGTACCCACCTCAACTGCCTCTCTGGAAGCTCGTTCCATATACCAAACACCCTCTGTGTAAATAGGTTTTCCATCAGGTTCTTATTACATAATTTCTCTCTCACCTTAAGCCAGTTCCCTGTAATCGTGATGTAGTGGGGTTGTACTCTAATTTGTAATGCAGTCAAAAGCATCTTCATTGATCCTGTGGTTTTCTTCCATCGCCATAATATACAAAGAGAGCTGCGGGACTGAGGTTGGGAGTTTGTTCAGGCAAAATAGCAAGGCAATAACTGGAAATGGGTATCAAGTAGAAGGGTGCAATAGAAATCGACGGCTAAATTAAAATTGTGCAGACTGCTCAGTATTTTCTGGTGAAATAGGCAACAATGGGCAAACCATTTGGTGCAGAGAATTGTGAGGTGATTTAAACTGGGAGGAAGTGTCAATACGTGCTAAATGGGCGATTCCTATTGCATCTTTAATGTGAGCGATCCTGGCAGTGGACACATGGTAATGTAATCTTAGTTTATTGTATTGCATTTATGGTTACAAGATTGATAAGAATACTGTACAACATATTATTGCTGTAGTATGTGACTGCTTATTGTCTTAGAGTCATAGAGTCAGACAGTGAGGAAACAGCCCTTCGGCCCAACTTACCTACACCGACCGATCAACATGTCCCAATGGATCCTTATAGACAGAATCACTTCACAACTGCACAGTGGCGCAGTTGTAGAGCTGCTGCTTTACAGCGCCAGAGACCCGGGTTTGATCTCAACGATGGGTGCTGTCTGTACACGGTTGCACGTAGTTGGAGTCAGGTACTATAACAATGTTTAAAAAAATTTGGACAGGTACATGCATAAGAAAGGTTTAGATGGATAACATAACATTGAAGGGGAGGGGGGGAGAGAGGATAACATATAACCATAATAACTGTCTGTACGGAGTTTGTACGTTCTCCCCGTGACCTGCGTGGGTTTTCTCCAAGATTTTTGGTTTCCTCCCACACTCCAAAGACCTACAGGTATGTCGATTAATTGGCTTGGTAAATGTAAAAATTGTCCCTAGTGGGTATAGGATGGTGTTAATGTGGGGGGATCGCTGGTCGGCGCGGACCCTGTGGGCCGAAAGGGCCTGTTTCCGCGCTGTTTCTCTAAACTAAAGTAATAGAATTCTCTAGATCGTTTTTTTTTCTATTAATTTAAATGAAAACGAATTCAGGAAGGTAGAAACGAGAAACTGCAGTTGCTTGTTTACAGAAAAGGACACAAGTGCTCAGTGGGTCAGGCAGCATTTCTGGAGAACATGAATAGGTGACGTTTCAGTTGGGACCTCTCTTCAGTTTGAGACTGTCCTTATTTAAGGCCCCCTCCACTGTCAGAGGAAGACAGTGCCACACGCAAATTGGAGGAACAGCACCTCATATTTCGCTCGGGCAGCTTACAACCCAGCGGTATGAATAATGATTTCTATATAACCCTTATACTCCCTCTCTCTCTATCCCTCCCCCACCCAAGTCCTCTTGCTAATTTCACCATTTGTATCAGTTGCATGCTCTTTTTTATTGGTAATAAAGTTAGGACAAATCCAGTTATTAAGAAAATTTTCAACAACAATAATCATTAAGCATTTTATTTTATTTTAATTATTATATGACCTGATTTTCTGACCTGCTGTGCCTTGACAGTAATTGGATTTAATATGTGAAAATGAGATTTTGTAATTGGAAATGCTAAAACTGGCTTTTTACTATCTGTGATTGTATATTGCATCCCATATTAAACCAAAATCCAATCTAACCTTCTATTAATCTGCGACATACACTTGCTAAAGCATTAAGCATCTAAAAAAAGTCTCATGTCCAACTGGAGTGCTAAATTAACGGAAATCAAGCAAGGTTAGAATGCTCACTTTATTGCAGAATATTAGTTGTGCAGAGGGAGGCTCTGCCACAGTGGTAGAGCTGCTGCCTTACAATGCCAGAGACCTGGGTTCGAGCCCATGTATGAGTGCTGCTTGTACGTATTTTTGTGCATTCTTCCTGTGACCGCGTGGGTTTTCCCCGGGTGCTCCGGTTTCCTCTCAGATTCCAAAGACGTACAGGTTTGTAGGTTAATTGGCTTTGGTGAAAATTGTAAATTGCCCCTTGTGTGTTGGATAGTGCTGGTGCACGGGGTGATCGCTGGTGGGCGGAGACTCGGTGGGCCGAAGGGCCTGTTTCTGCGCTGTAACTCTAAAGCCTAAAGTCTAGAGTCTACTATGTAATGTTTATTTAAGACAATGGACGTGTAATGAATGCTTTTCGAGCAGTTGGCAAACCATCGGAACTAATTTTTCTGAAGAGGCAGAATCATGTTGCAGCAGTTTGAGGGCAGAACAGACTGAAGTCCTTTTCTTTAGGCTAATGAAGAATTCATGATAATCCTCGTGACGTGCCTGGACGCTGGGAGGAATCAGAGGTGGTGATCATACAATGTGAATGCATTGCTATCTCAGCTGGGGACTGGGAGGGGAGGAGGAGAGATCAAGGACAGCTGCCACTTTACCATCGAAGCAATGGGGACATTTTAATTTGCATTTACTTGAAAGCTGCTCCTCGAAGATATTGACAAGGAGAAGCTTTGGACAAGAGAGGCACGGGACAAATCACGCCTGAGCTTTTGTTTCTTGAGTAAGCACAGATTTGGCTGGATTAGTGCTTAGCTCTCTGGTGAGATTAATAAAGGTGCCAGAAAGATGCAAAATTGCTCATCCTCGAAGAGTTAATACAAGGTTTGGATATATTGGGGGAATCGGACAGAGAGGGAAACTTAAAGTTGAATCAAAATCAACTCGAACAATAAACTTCAGCAGGAAGAGAAACGTGAGCATGTAAGACAAAACGTTCCAAGAAAGAGAGAATGTACAATCTGATATTCAAGCTTCTCCTGATGAGCTTCTTGTGTGTCTTCATGGCTTGTGCTCACAATCAATGCAGTGTCTTTGTTGAGTTCAGTGGTTTATCAGAAGTCACTATGTAAGCATGCGGGAAGTTCCATGATTGCTGCTGGACCGGACTGTCCCAACACATCCCGGATAATGGAATGTCAAAGCAAAATAGATGGGAAAGTTGTGGTTTATTGGCTTCAAGTGCTGGATATAAACCCTAACTAGATGATGGATTGGAGGGAAATGTAAGTAAATTCAAGAATCTTTTCCTCTATTGATTTACAGCAGTTGACTTTGGACACCTTCTTTATTCCGGTTATCAATCATATCTAGTGGATGATTCTTTAAGGAGTTTTGAAAGAATAAAAGATTCCTGGGATTGCATGAGTTTGGATAAGGAATGGCATTTACCACCTCCTTAATGTACTCATAGGAAATCCCATGTTTTTTAAAATGCAGTTTAAAACCTTTTGCATATTTGCAATTGTAATTTTGATCTTTACAATAATTTGGAACTGATGCTGCTTTCCCGATGTCAGAGATGGAATTTGTTCAAATGCAGTGCAACTAACAGGAAACCCAGCGTGTGACTTTAGACAGGGTGTAAACAACATTTCAGCAGTGTATTCATATATATAATTAACTTTGGAGAACCTTTTCCCCCAAAATAAAATAATTCTGCTACCATTGCTAATTGATGTCAATTAGCAGTGTCAATTTGTTATTTTTAAAGATAGACATAGTGCTGGAGTAACTCAACGGGTCAGCCAGCATCTGTGGAGAAAATAGATAGGTGACGTTTCGGGTCAGGACCCTTCTTCCCACCCGAAACATCACCTATCCATGTTCTCCAGAGATGCTGCCTGACCTACTGAGTTACTCCAGCACTATGTGTCAATCCTTGATATAAATCAGTATCTGTAATTCCTTCTTATTATTTTTAAATACTGATTTGGTGCAAAGAAAGTGAACAACCTAAAACAACTCTTTAGAAAGGAACTGGGAGAACACCCATGTACCTTAAAAGTGGGATTACAATACATATACTGTAATGAATAAATGAATGAATGAACAAATAAATGAACGAATGGATGAATTTATACTTTATTGTCACATGTGGCAAGTCACAGTGAAATTCTTTGCTTGCATACCCAAGGTATGGAAAAGTCACCACATAAGGGCGCTGACAAAGTTACAAAGTATACACAGTATCCGTGCTAGGCCCCCCTTTGTTCTCCCCCAACCTCCCGCCCTCCCCCACGGCAGTCCTCCCATGCCGTGTCCTCCATTATTCTTCCCCCTCCCTCATGGCAGTCGCTCCAAGCTGGGTCCTCCATTGTTCCTTCCCTCGGCAGCGGCGTTCTCATTCCAAGTGGTCCGTCCTCGTCCGTTGGTCAGCAACCTCATCGGCCGCCGCATTGACCACTGCGCTATTGCCCGCCAGGTCCTCTCCGGATGCCTCTTTGGTGCCGACCCTGGCCCCAGCCGCGGGCTCTGCAAACTCCACCGACTGTGGGCAGGGGCTCCAGCCTCGCCGACTGCGGGCTCTGACCCGCTGGGGCTCCGGCCTCGGCTACTCCGCGGCCCACCGGGGGGCATCTGCCGCGGCATGCTTTTCACTGTCTGGTTGTTTCCTGGAAACTAGCAGAAGCAGCAGGTTAAAGCTTTGCCTGCGTGCATGAATGGTAGATGTGCAAATGTAGTTTTTACATCCTGCTTCCTGTCTTTCCCAAGGGAAATGCTACACTAGACATTATTGAAGTAATAATTATTTCATCAGGTCTCGTGCATCTCTTGCCTGTATTTGGAGTGGAATCCCAAGAGGCCACAGTTGTCATTTTCTTTCAAGGCTGACCCTGAGCATGATGATGGTATAACGTAAAACTGCACAACTCGAAGTAGTGACTTACATCATTCTTCCTGACAGTTAAAAAATAAACGGTGGGCATACCAACCTGGTTTTATTCAAATAAACCCGCTGTGAGGGAAAACGTGAGGTTTTGCAGCTGCTTCACTGTCAATACTGAAAAATATTGAATGCGTGATTAGTGGTGAATTGACAAAATTAATTTTTCATCCGGGATCTGAAAATGCATTAGTGCTTTCATGTTTTGCTTGACTGAACGATGCAACTTTAACGAGCCACAATGGCGCCAAATTATTTATGGACTGCTGTGTTTGCCTGCTGTTCACACCTCTTGAGTAAACCTGAATCACCCCTGGAAGTGTAATTAATGGGAGCGCTGTAAAAGTGACCATCACAATACATTTTCCAATGTACCATAGGAATGTGAGCCCTTTTGAAATGCTAATAATTTGTTCGCTGGCTATGTACAGTATGTGGCAGGGTAGCCCATCTGGCCTGTCGTGACAAGAGGCTGATTTCACCTTTTATGGTGTCGCTGAGATTTCTGCAGCCCTGGTCCCAGCTGCCGAACCTGTTCACCAAGTTATAGTTTAATTGAAACTCTTGCGAGGGAGAAATTAAGTGAATATTATTATCTTGGCTGCATTTCTGCCCGTGTCTGCCTGTATGAGCATCCCGATGCGGCGTTCCTATGGAATTTGATTAGAATTAAGTGTGTTGTTTTGGGGAAGCAGCAAATGGTGGCATTGTGCAGTGTAAGTAACCCTGCTGCTGTTTAACCCTGCTGCTGTAAGTAACCCTGCTGCAGTAAGTAACCTTGTTGCTGTTTAACCCTGCTGCTGTTTAACCCTGCTGCTGTTTAACCCTGCTGCTGTTTAACCCTGCTGCTGTAAGTATCCCTGCTGCTGTAAGTAACCCTGCTGCAGTAAGTAACCCTGCTGCTGTTTGTTGACCCTAGAGCGGCACAGAAGCTGAATCTCTCCTCAAAGCAAAAGAAAAGCCACCCGCTCCTCCAGCATTCTCGTGAGCCTTCAAGCTGCAGAACAAATTTCAGTGGCATTTTGCAAGTGTCCCCTCCCCCAGCGCCTCCATGCCTTCTGAGGGCTGTGTGCAAAGTCAAGGATAACCCAGGCATTGGCAAGGTATGGATAAATCTATTCTCAGCTGTCTTTGATGTGTATCACTGCTGAAATATATGTCAATGATAAACACATCAAATGATATGAATTGGTATCCAGTATCCTGTTTTGTATCCTGTTTTACAGTTAGCTGTAACTCTGAATGGTTAACGTTTCTGGGTGAAGTTATATAGGTCCACCAATGATTTTCTGGCAACTGTTGGTCAGGCACCTCCTTTAATCCGGACAAAATCACAAGAATGCGTTTGAAATCCCCCTCCCCACCCCAGCCCGGAGGTCCCAACTGAGAATGTGGCGCTTAGCCCAGGTGAGGCAGCTGATCTCGACCTCTTCAGGGATTCCGCAGCTGATCGGCGGGTCGAATTTGCCCCCCGAGGCCGGGGCTCTGGAACTCTGGCCCGGCTGAAGCCAGCAGATCCGTTCCCGTGGCCGACTTCCGAGGCCAAATTTGGGGGCCGGTATCTCGGTACCCGGGCGGCCTAGGCAGACCGTTCCAGTATTGTTGGACTCCGCTCGGAGGCCCTGACCTCTGTTGGTCTGGCAAAACGGATAATCCAGAGAGGTTCTGGAACCAAGGGTGCTGGAAAAACTTTGGTGGACCTGTATTACCTGACGGATCACTATTCTCAGAGTGATTCCAGCTGTCATTAGCGGCAGTTGTAACACTTTGGGGGTAAAGTTATTGGACTGGCAGAATCACTTCATGTGAGTTTTCTCCGGGTGCTCCACTTTCCTTCCACGCTCCAAAGAAATGCAGGTTTGTTGGTTAATTGGTTTTGGTAAAATTGTAAATTGTTCGTAGCGTGTGGGATAGTGCTAGCATTGATCGCTTATCAACGCAGACTCGGTGGGCTGAAGGGCCTGTTTCTCCAATCTCAAAAAACGGTGCTGGAGTTCCAACCTTAAGCCCATAGGTTTGAAGTTTCAAATTTGCAAGATCAACAATTTTGCCCAGAACCACAGCCAGGAAATGAAAACTGAGATGATTTCTATGCATAATTATTGAAATGTAAAATGTCTTATATGATGGACTGAGCAATTATCTTTGCCTGTAATGCAAGGGGGTCAATAAACCTCACTAATATAGGTGAATTGTCATCATCTAAAACAAATCTAGTCCCACTGTTCTTTTTTTTTGCATTTTTTCTTTATTTACATTTATTAATATGTTAATGAATTCAGAAAATGTTATTGCATGTGAGAAGAATCCTAATTTGCCATTTGTTGGAACTGTGTTATATGTTTCTAAGATTCACATGCATATTTTCAGATGCAACATTTACGATAGTTTAGTTTAATTTATTGTCATGTGTACCGAGGTACAGTGAAAAACTTTTGTTGCATGCTAACCGGGCAGCTGAAAGACAATACATGATTACAATCGAGCTATCCACAGTGTATAGATACAGGATAAAGGGAATAACGTTTAGTGCAAGATAAAATCTAGTAAAGCCCGATTAAAATTAGTCCAAAGTCTCCAATGAGGTCGATGGCAGCTCAGGACTGCTCTCTAGTTGGTAGAACTAGACCAAGTGGACCCGTTGGGTCCATTCCTCGTAGAGGAGGAACAGGGAAGGGGAGAGGGTGTGACTGAGTGAGCTCTGGACCCAAAGCCTCTCCTGTAATGGTGTAGCACCCTCAATTCCCCCCCCCCCACACAATCCCCCTTACCCCCCTCCTCCCCCCACTGACCCACTCCATCCCCCCCACCACACCCCCACTTGCCCCTCCTCTGCCCCCACTCCCACTCCCCCAGCCCTGCCTCCGCCCCCATTTCCCCCTCCCCCTCCCCACCCCTATTCCCCCCTCCCCCTGCCCTCAACCCCACTTGCCCCCACCTCCCTCCCCTCCCCCAACCCCCACGCTCCCCTCCTCCCCACCCCCACTCTCCCTCACCCCCTTCCCCCACCCCCACTCTTTCCTCCCCTCTCCCCTCCTCCCCACCACCACTCTCTCCTACCCCCCACTGTCCCCCTTCCCCCCACCCCACACTTCCCCCCCACCCCCACTGCCCCCTTCCCCCCTCCTCCTCCCTCCCCACACCCCACGACCCCCGACCCCCACCCCCACTCTCCCCCTCCTCCCCCCACCCTCACTCTCTTCACCCACTTCACCCTACCCCCACCCTCTCCTCCACCCACTCGGCTGCCACGCCCACCCCCCTCCGTGGAGCCGTTGGCGGCAAAAGGCACTTACTAGTGTCCGTGCGTTGAACGCTGACTGCCGACGTGCGAGTCTCCCCCGGGGCCTTGGCCGGGCAAGAGGGGGGAGGGGCAAGGGGCGAGAGGGGAGAGGGGAGAGGGGGAGGGGAGAGGGGCAAGGGGGGAGGGGTGAGGGAACCACTGAGCCAGGGCAGCGGCGCTGCCGGTGGCCATCTTGTTTTGGCGAGTGAGGAGCAACAACCTGACTGCGGGAGAAGACAGCAGGAGAAGGGAAAAGACATTGTGGCCTTCCATCACAGTGAGGAGAGGACTGGAGGAGACTCACTGTGATGGATGTTTCTTTGATGGATGTTTCTTTTTTTGTGTGTTTTTGGGGTTGTGTAATTTTAATGCCTATTTAATGCTTTTATTGTTGGACTGTGGGTGACTGAATTTTGTCCAATATTGGATGACAAATAAAGCTATCTTGAATCTTGAATCTTGAATCTTGAAATGAAGTCGAACGTCACCCATTGTGACGTCATACGCTGAGCACTTTCTGGAAATGGGTTAGAAAGTGAATTTTTAAACTTTAAAATGTCTCTAGCTTTAAAGATGTAGCTTCATTATGCCCAGGATAATGGTGAGTAACATGGGCCAAAAGTTGTGGCGCTATGGTGTACCGTTTTGGCTGTGTGAACCAAAAAAGGTGGACACATACACACAAACACACAAACAAACACAGAGTTTTAGTAATGGATGGATGGATGGATGGATGGATGGATGGATGGATGGATGGATGGATGGATGGAAGGATAGATGGAAGGATGGATGGATGGTTGGTTGGTTGGTTAGTTAGTTAGTTAGTTAGTTAGTTAGTTAGTTAGTTAGTTAGTTAGTTAGTTAGTTAGTTAGTTAGTTAGTTAGTTAGTTAGTTAGTTCATTAGTTAGGTTGCCTGATAACAGCTGGGAAGAAACTGTCTCTGAATCTTGAGATGTGCGTTTTTACACTTCTATACCTCTTGCCTGATGGGAGAAGGGAGAGGAGGGAGTGGCCGGGATGAGACTGGTCCTTGCCGACGCAGCATGAGGTATAGATGGAGTCAATGGAAGGGCGGTTGGTTTGTGTGGTAGTCTGGGCTGTGTCCACAATTCTCTGCCATTTCTTGCGGTCTTGGATGGAGCTGTTCCCAAACCATGCTGTGATGTATTCCGACAAAATGCCTCTTACATTCCCGACATTGTAGCATTCATTGTTGAGGTGTATCTCATTATGCCTCTCCTGGATTGCCTTAATGCTGTAAATGGTACTTTTTCTTTCAAAACACTTTCCTGAACTCCCTGCTCAACAAATGTCTTGAAGTGGAGTTCTACTTCTGTAATCAGTGGGTAAGTGTTTTACAATTACAAAGCTTCTGTCAGTTTTTCTGACAGAGACCTCTTACGTGAGACACGTGGCAAAAGAAAAAGAGGCAATTAAACTCTCCAGTCTGACATGAAATGTGCTTAAAAGCATTAATGCCAGTAAGTTTTGATGCCTTCTCTTTTTTTGAGTGCACAGTGAAGCCCGACACTGCCTCTTTATAAGGGAAATACAAAGGGACAGAGATATTACCGCTATTAAACTTGTAAATGTGACTTTAAATGTGTAATGTAAACTCTAAATAGTACACTGGCTATTGTGTTGCATTTTTATAACATAATTGGTGTCAGAAATAGTGCACCTGAGATCAGTAAAGTAGTTTCTGCAATTTAATGTTTTAAAGTCACATGAAAATAAAACAATTTAGTTGAATACAAAAACTTGACCAACAACTAGTTTCCACAGAGAATTAACGTAAATGGAGGGAGATTACAATTACTCAGGATCTTGATTATAACAGTGGTGCAGCTGGTAGAGCGCTAGAGGCCCGGGTTCGAGCCTGGCCACGGGTGCTGTCTGTGCGTGGAGTTTGTACGTTCTCCCTGTGACCGTGTGGGTTTTCTCCGGTTGCTCCATTTTTCTCCCACATCCCAAAGACATGTAGGTTTGTAGGTTAATTGGCCTACAAGATAGATAGATCTAGTGTACAAGTGATCGCTGATCTGCGGGCGATCGATGGTGGACGTGGACTCGATGGGCCGAAGGACCTGTTTCCAAGCTGTATCTCTAAACTAATCTAAACTAAACTGGTGGTCAAGTGAGAGATGTTCATCTGTACTGGAAAATTGTTGTCTTTCTTTCGAAGAGAATAAATAAAGGCACAATTATTAACCACTGCGCTTATCCCATGGTGTGACATTTGTTAATTGTGTAGGTTAATTGGCCTCCGTAAATTGCCCCTCGGGTGGCAGAGCAGCGGTGGAGGACATCAACACATCACCTGACCAGGCCGACCCTGCAACTCTGTCCGACCTAGTGCCATCGATAGGACAATGGGCTTGCATGGCTATGATAGGACTCCCAATATTTTTAAGGAAACTCGGGCTTGAAGGTTACACCTAAAACATGGCAACTCTGCTGTATGGACTCAGTGTGGTCTGCTACACTTTTATACTTAGTATGATTGTGCCTAATGTACAGTAGGATTGTCACCGAACTGTATGCAAAAAACTAATTTCACTGTATTTAGGTACATGTGACAATGAAGTACTATTGTACCATTGAAATGTTAGGTACAAATTCATACAATTAAAAAATATTCCCATTAATATGTCCTCGTGTGCAATTGGGGAATTGCGCAAGTACAGTCACTGACCACAAATGGTTTATTTAGATTACTTTTGAGAGACTCAGTGTGGAAACTGGCCCTTCGGCCCACTGAGTATGCACTGGCCAAAGATCACTGTCCTACACACTTGGGACAATTTACAATTTACAGAGCCAATTAACCTACAAACCTGTATGTTTAGTTTAGTTTAGAGATACAGTGTGGAAACAGGCCCTTTGGCCCATTGAGTCCGCACCGACCACCGATCCTTGCACATTAACACTATCCTACACACACTAGGGCCAATTACATTTATACCAAGCCAATTAACCTACAAACCTGAACGCCTTTGGAGTGTGGGAGGAAACCGAAAATCTCGGAGAAAATCCACACGGTCACGGGGAGAACGTACAAACACTGTACAGACAACACCCATAGTCGGGATCGAACCAGGGTCTCTGGCGCTGTAAGGCAGCAAATCTATCACTGCACCACTGTGCCGCCCCGAATTCTGGTATCATTCACTTCAGAATATGTACAAATGTAAAATGGTTAAGATAGGAATAATCAGTCAGTAAATTAATAACCTTTATTCACTGCACAACAGCCAGTTGCTAAACGCAATGCTCGTGCTAATTATGAAGAGTGTAATTTTCGTTTGAGTTGCTATGCATTCTTGGTGTTACAAGGCCATAAAGCATAGGTGCAGAATTAGGCTATTTGGTCCATTGAGAATATCGGTTAATTTGGATTTGGTCAAATTGTAAATTGTCCCTAGTGTGTAGGATAGTGCTACAGTATGGGAATCACTGGTCGCACGGACTTGGTGGGCTGAAAGGCCTGTGTCCACACTGTATCTCTAAAGTCTAAAGTACAGCCTAAAGAGTCTGCTCCGTCATTCAATCACAGCTGATCTATTTTGCCCTCTCAACCCCATTCTCCTACCTTCTCCCTGCAACCTCAGATGCCCTTACTAGTCAACCCGTCAATCTCCTCTTTAAAATGCCCAGTTATATATCGCGATAAAATTATTTGTCAGCTTTGCAAAAGTTAAATGAGAATCTTGCTCTGTAAGTTGCTCTATACACCAACAATGTGTGCACTAATGAATGAGCTAGAAGACCAATTTCATTTGTAAAGTCGTCCACATCTATCAGTTCCAATTAAGTGCACAGTAAAATAGTCTCTGAACTGAGACCTATATAATGTAATTTACTCTGCAGTGCAATAATGTTGGATTTCATCAGTGGGATTCACAGCAGTATTAATTTAAGGTTAATTAAAAACACCATTTTTTATAAAAAGTTCCAGTTTGAGGGTTTGAGAACAACTGCGTAACAAGCTAATTGCCTTGATTGCAGAATAAACAAGAATTTAATCCTTGTGATTGTCGGACAAAATGAACCTCTCATCAGAATGGTCAGTGGATATTACTAAGGTGCATGTGGAAAGCATAATAATTATGGTTTCAGTATGTTCATCTCTCGTGTGGGAGGGGCAAGATGGGATTTCTTACGGCTTTCTTATCAGCCAATGATGAGTTGGTTGTGGTGATTACCTCAGAAATATCCTAGAAGTGAGAGAAATGAAGAAAAACACGTCAGGGAAAACTGTGAGTTTGCCTATTTGGCTAAGAATGTGTAGTTTAGTTTATTACTGTTGTCAGTGAGCCGAGGTACCGAAAAGCTTTTGTTTGCATGCACTCTCGACAAAGAAAAGACTATACTTGAACGTATGAATACACAACACATCAACATGTGTTGCAACAAGTAAAATGAGGTAGAGCACATTGACTGTACACAACGTGGTGCAGTGGTAGAGTTGCTGCTGCACAGCTCCAGAGACCTAGGTTCCATCCTGACTATGGGTGCTGTCTGTGCAGTTTGTACGTTTGCCTGTGACCACGTGGGTTTTCCCCGGCTGTTCCAGTTTCCTCCCACATTCCAAAGACGTGCAGGTTAGTAGGTTAATTGGCTTCGGTAAGAATTGTAAATTGTCTCTGGTCGGCATGGACTCTGGGCCGAAGGGCCTGGTTCCGCACTGTATCTCTAAACTAAACTAAAATAAATAGTGAAAACAAAGGTGAGTTTGCTTATTCTGGCTAAGAATGTGTAGTTTAGTTCATTATTATTGTCAAATATTGTCACACAGGTACAGTGAAAAGCATTTGTTTGCATGCTATCCAGTCAAAGAAAAGATTATACATGATTGTACGAATGCACAACACGTCAACTTGTGTTACAACAAATAAAATGAGGTAGACCACACTGAGTCCGTACACAAAAGTCACCGCATTTTAGGCACCACCTTGTACCCTTCAAGTCCAAATTTAAAAAAAATGTTATTCTTAGAATCCTTGCTCTCGGGGAAGGAGACAGACGATAGTTCGCTGGACGACCGTCACAGCTGTAGCTGGGACTGTAAAATGGCGCTAAAATGGTGACTCTTGCATATGGATTCAGTGGGCTGTTCTGTACAAAGTGTACTAACCGGGGGCATGGTGCTTATATATGGTGATAGTCTTGCTGAGCTGTATTCAATGAAAGTATTTCACTGTACCTTGGTATATGTGATAATAAAGAAACCATTGAACTAGTTTAACATTTTTCATCATAAAAATGAAGATTTTTTAAAAAGATTTTCACGTAAATCTGTGAAATGATCATTGAATAATTTTACTGATTTACGTCCAGCGAAATGGACGTAACTAGATAATGTTGTATTGTATAGGTGGATTTTATTTCTGTCTATTCAGTTGGCCAACTGCGGGTTTCTGTAAAATGCTATTAAGTACCAAATTAAACTTGTACGTTTTTTTATGAATAGAGATGGCCTTGAATCTACCATTTCCAAGCCTTTCAGTAATTCACAGCAGCTGGTCTCATTTATTTTAAGGTTTATGTAGTGGCTTTTTGCATGGGTGTCAATTCTAAAAGTGGAAAGGTTTCCATGGGATAGGGCCGTGGCACTGTGTGTGCATGGTGTTGAGAGCATAGTGTGCACTTCACGCTCCGTGCTCTCGATGCTCTTCATCTCCTCCTCACTTATGCTGTAAATGCAGCTTTTTGGGAATTTATTGCACAGTCTGTTTTCTGAACTGGGTGGCATGGTGGCGCAGGGGTAGAGCTGCTGCCTTACAGAGTCAGAGACCCAGGTACAATCCTGACCCTGGGGTGGTCAAGTCAAGTCAAGTCAATTTTATTTGTATAGCACATTTAAAAACAACCCACGTTGACCAAAGTGCTGTACATCTGATTAGGTTCCAATGGAAAAAAAAATGAAACATACAGTAGCACGCAAACAGTTCACAGCGCCTCCTCAATGAGCCTCAAACGCTAGGGAGTAGAAATAGGTTTTGAGCCTGGACTTAAAGGAGTCGATGGAGGGGTCAGTTCTGATGGGGAGAGGGATGCTGTTCCACAGTCTAGGAGCTGCAACCACAAAAGCGCGGTCACCCCTGAGCTTAAGCCTAGACCGCGGGATAGTGAGTAGCCCCAAGTCGGCCGACCTGAGGGACCTGGAGTTAGAGAGGGGGGTTAGAAGATTTTTGATGTGGGGGGGGGAGTGTCCATTTAGGGCTTTATACGTGAATAGGAGGAGCTTGAAGTTGAATGGTGAATGTACGAGGTTTGTACATTCTCCCTGTGACCACGTGGGTTTTCTCCGAGTGCTCCGGTTTCCTCCCACATTCCAAAGACGTGTGGATTTGTATGTTGATTGGCTTTTATAAATTCTCCCTAGTGTGTAGGATAGTGTTAGTACATGGAGCTCGCTGGTCAGTGTGGACTCGGTGGGCCGAAGGGACTGTTTCCGTGCTGTATCTCTAAATTAAACTAAACTAAACTAAACTGGAAGTAGGAGATATAGATATCTAGCAGATCATTCCATACATGCACCACCATTTGTATTAAAAAAATTATCCCTCAGGTTCCCATTAAATCTTTCCCACCTCACCTTAAACCTATGTCGTTTGATTCCCCTTCTCTGGGCAAAAGACTGCATTTATCCAATCTATTCCCCTCATAATTTTGTATAGCTGTATAAGATCACCCCCCAACTTCCTGCCCTCCAATGAATAAAGTCCTAGGTTGCTCAATCTATCCCTATAGCTCAGGCCCTTAATGTCCTGGAAACATTCTCATAGATCTTCACTGCACCCTTTCCAACTGAACACAATACTTTAAATGTGGCCTCACCAAAGTCTTGTACAACTGTAACATGACCTCCTAACTTCTATACTCGATACTCTGACTGCTGATGGTCAATGTGCCAAAAGCCCTTTGACCACCCTATAGACAATAGACAATAGACAATAGGCAATAGGTGCAGGAGTAGGCCATTCAGCCCTTCGAGCCAGCACCGCCATTCAATGCGATCATGGCTGATCACTCTCAATCAGTACCCCGTTCCTGCCTTCTCCCCATACCCCCTCACTCCGCTATCCTTAAGAGCTCTATCCAGCTCTCTCTTGAAAGCATCCAACGAACTGGCCTCCACTGCCTTCTGAGGCAGAGAATTCCACACCTTCACCACTCACCTACCTGCGACTCCACATTCAAGGAACTATGCACCTGCACTCCTAGATCCCTCTGCTCTACCAGACTTCCCAGAGGCCTACCATTCACTATATAGGTTCAGCCTTTCTTAGACTTCCAAAAGTGGTTTTTCATTCCTACTGGTTCACTTTTCATGTGGCTTTTAATGAATTAAAAGTGCAAATAAAAATATCAGTGGTGATGGAGTGAGGACATGAACAGAGTGCGGATACATACTTGTTTGTTTGTTTGGTGAATTCACCTGTTTCTGATAGGGGAAGATAGACACAAAAGGCTGGAGTAACTCAGTGGGACAGGCAGCATCTCTGGATAGAAGGAATGGGTGATGTTTTGGGTCGAGACCCTTCTTCGGATAGTGGAAAATCTGTTGAAACTTTGCAATACTTTTATTTCTTGTGTTATCCGCAAAGAATCAGCAAAGCATAAATTTATTGCTGAAAGGTGATCTTGGGAATTGATTTTCTTACCGTTTCCTTTCAGGTGAAGGTAATGGTACGGATTTGTCCTTCGCACGGAGCGAATGATACATCAGAGTCGATGTCTTTTCTGAAGGTAGACGCTCGCAAAAAACAAATAACCCTTTACGACCCCTCCGTGAGCGGCCATTTAAGTTCTACCCACAGGAGAACAGTTGTCGCTGCTCCAAAAATGTTTGCCTTCGACGCCGTCTTCACCCATGATGCCTCACAAGTGAGTTGAAGGAACATAAAGCATATAGTTAAACCTGTTTGCAATTAATTATCGGCTTGCATTAGTCTTACACTCTTGTCTACTTTCAATTATCTGTACACAGCCTTTCAAGTAAATAATTTATTCTTTTGCTTTAACAACCCTAGGCGGAGGTCTGCTCAGGAACAGTGGCAGAAGTCATTCAATCAGTTGTGAATGGTGCAGATGGCTGCATATTCTGTTTTGGTCACGTCAAACTTGGTGAGCTTCCAATTTTTTTTGCTGCTAATTACAGTGTTAGTCTAGTAATTGCATGCTGTCAACTTCTGCAACAATAAACCTGATAGCATATGACTGGATTAGAATTGTCACTTCAGTTGACTTTGCTGATTTACTGAATTTTGTTTCTAAATTATTTCTTGAAATGTCAATAAGAAAGTAATATGATTCAATGTACGGTGGTTAAAAATAGATTTTTGATTTTTTAGCAATGATTATTATAACAAATAATACGGCACGGGGGCGCAGTGGTAGATTTTCAGCCTCACAGCGCCAGAGACCTGAGTTCGATCCTGACCATGGGTGCTGTCTGTATGGAGTTTGTACATTCTCCCTGTGAATGCCTGGGTTTCTTCCGGGTGCTCTGGTTTTAGACAATAGACAATAGACAGTAGACAATACTGGAGTAGGCCATTTGGCCCTTCAAGCCAGCACCGCCTTTCAATATGATCATGGCTGATCATCCACAATCAGTAACCCGTTCCTGCCCTCTCCCCATACCCCCTGACTCCGCTATCATTGAGCTCTATCTAACTCTCTTGAAAGCATCCAGAGAATTCGCCTCCACTGCCTTTTGAGGCAGAGAATTCCACAGATTTACAACTCTCTGAGTGAAAACCTTTTCCTCATCTCCGTTCTAAATGGCCTACCCCTTATTCTTAAACTGTGGCCCCTAGTTCTGGACTCCCCCAACATTGGGAACATGTTTCCTGCCTCTAGCGTGTCCAATCCCTTAATAATCTTATATGTTTCAATAAGATCCCCTCTCATCCTTCTAAATTCCAGTGTGTTGTCGCACATCCCAAAGACGTTTGGGTTTGTACGTTAATTGGCTTCTGTAAATTGTCCCTAGTGTGTAGGGAATGGATGCAAAAGTGGGATAACATAGAACTAATGTGAATGGGTGATTGATTTGTCGGCATGGCCACAGTTGGCTGAGGGGCCTGTGTAGTTTAGCATCGTTTATTGTAACGTGCACCGAGGTGCAACAGAAACCTTTTTGTTATGTTCTAACTGGTCGGCGGAAAGACTGTACATGATTACAATCAAACCATCTACAGTGTACAGATACATGATCAAGGGAATAATGTTTAGTACAACATAAAGTCCAGTAACATCTGATTAAAGACAGTGCATGTGTAGAAAGGAACTGCAGATGCTGGTTTAAACCAAAGATAGACACAAAGTGTTCGAGTAACTCAGTCAGGCAGCATCTCTGGAGAAAAAAGATGCTGTATCTCTAAACTAAACTAAATCAGTGAAGAAGTTAAAGGGGCCGAACGTTCAAAATTTACATTTCAATTGCAGGCAAGACGTACACTATGATCGGGAAGGACAATTCAACGCAAAATCTTGGTGTTATTCCATGTGCGATATCCTGGCTTTTTAAGTTAATAAATGAGCGCAAAGAGAAGACGGGCACTAGGTTCTCAGTCAGGGTCTCTGCTGTGGAGATCTGGGGTAAGGATGAAACCCTGCGGGATTTGTTATCTGAAGTGGCCAACGGCAATCTCCAGGATGGTCAATCTCCCGGCGTCTACCTCCGTGAGGATCCAATCTGTGGGACCCAGGTGCATTTTATTACTATATTAATTTTTACGGTTTTCATGTATATTGGTATTGTGACATTTCTGTTGTGCATCAAAGAATGTTTGAAACGCTCTTGCTCTGTTTAAAATGTCACCACTGCTCTCTCTCTCTCTCTCTCTCGTTCTCTCGCTCCTTGCTTTACTTCTTTTTTTTTCATCTTTGCTCCCTCGGTGTACATAATTCATTACTAATTGCCCCAGAGACCTAATCTGTTGAGCAGAAATGCAACCTCTTCCAATTAGCAATGTTTTTTTATTCTCCCTCTCTCTTCGCGTACAGCTTCAGAATCAAAACGAGCTGAGAGCTCCCACTGCAGAGAAAGCCGCCCACTTCCTTGACGCTGCAATTGCCTCCAGAAGGACCAGCCGGCCAGACTGCGATGAGGAGGAGAGAAGAAACTCCCACATGCTCTTCACGCTTCACATCTACCAATATCGGATGGAGAAGAGTGGCAAAGGGGGAAGTACGTATGTGTAGGAAGGAATTACAGATGCTGGTTTAAACTGAAGATGGACACAAAATGCTGGAGTAACTCAGCAGTCAGGCCTGAAGATGAGCCTCGGACCGAAATGTCACCCATTCCTCTCTCCAGAGAACCTTTAAACACAAAAGGCTGGAGTAACTTGCCAGGCAGCATCTCTGGAGAGAAGGAATGGGTGATGTTTAAGGTCGAGACCTAACCTGAAACGTCACCCATTCCTTCTCTCCAGACATGCTGCCTGCCCCACTGAGTTACTCCAGCTTTTTCTTTCTATCTTCGGTTTAAACCAGCATCTAAAGGGGGAAGTACGTTCACTTTTAAAAGCCAAAGTTGTGCTTGTTTGTAGCATTAATGTATTTTGTTTAATTTAGTTTATTATTGTCACGTGTACTGCCTTACAGTGAAAAGTTTACTTTAGTTTCGTTTAGTTTAATTTAGAGATACGGTACGGAAACATATATACAAAAGCCTATACATGTATGATTACAATCAAGCCGTCCACACTGTACAGATACAGAATAGAGGGAATAAGGCTTAGTGCAAGATAAAGTTTGATTAAAGATTGTCCGACAGTCTCCAATGAAGTAGATGGTAGATGGTAGTTGGTGATGAGAAGATTCAGTTGCCTGGTAACAGCTGGTTGAAACTGCCCATGAATCAGGAGGTGGTGCTTTCACACCTGTACCTCTTGCATGATGGGAGAGGGGAGAAGAAGGAGTTACTGGGGTGCAACTCGCCCTTGATTATGCTGGTGGCCTTGCCGAGGTAGCGTGAAGTGTAACTGGAGTTAATGGAAGGGAGTTTGGTTTGCGTGGTAATCTGGGCTGCGTTCACAACTCTCTGCAATTTCTTGTGGTCTTGGATGGAGCTGTGATGCATCCCGATAAAATGCTTTCTAGGATGCATCTGTAGAAATTGGCGAGAGTTGTTGAGGACAACTTTTTTGGCCATTGCTTCGATATGGCTGGTCCAGAACAAGTTGCTGGTGATATTTAATCCTAGAAATTTAAAGCTTTCAACCACCTCTGCTTCGGTGCCACAAATATATACAGAGGTATGAGTAACACTTTGTTTCGTGAATACCTGAGAGCGACACGGTGGTGCAGCGGTAGAGTTACTGCCTTACAGTGCCAGAGACCCTGGTTCAATCCTGACTATGGGTGCTATTTGTGTGGAATTTGTATGTTCTGTACTGTGTTTGTATGTTTTCCCTGTGACCACTTGGGTTTTCTTCGTGTGCTCCAGTTTCTTCCCACACTCCAAAGATGTACAGGTCTGTAGGTTAATCAGCACTGGGTGAATTGTAAATTGTCCCTAGTGTGTGTAGAATAGTGTTAGTGTAAGCGTTGATTGCTGGTCGATGTGGACTCGGTGGACCGAAGGGCCTGTTTCCACGCTGTATCTCTAAAGTCTAAATTCTGAAGTCAATCCCAATCTCCTTGGTTTTGTCAATAACAACGTTGCATTGGTTTTGTGCGTGGGTAGATTTGCAATGACTAACTGGATTTGCTCTCCTTGCTTTTCTCCGCAGTGTCGGGGGGACGCAGCCGATTACATCTGGTAGACCTGGGCAGCTGTGAGAAGGTTCTCAGCAAAAGTCGGGACACCGGTGGTGGTCTTTGTCTGTCACTCTCCGCTCTGGGCAACGTCATTTTGGCTTTAGTCAATGGTGCTAAACATGTTCCATACAAGTAAGTTAAACTCGCGAGGAACTATTTTTTGATCTTATAGAGTTGTACAAAATCATGAGAGGAACAGGTAGGGTAGTCACACAGGGTTTCTTGCCCAGAGTAGGGGAATTGAGAACCAGAGGACATAGGTATAAGGTGAGGGGGGAAAGATTTTTAATAGGAACCTAAGGATCCCTCATTGACAAAATGAGGGACAGCTCATTTTATGAGTCAGCTTTAAATTGACCACTTTGCAATTCCTACAGTGTTGTCAAATGCTGAATACATTTGGAGTTCATCTACGAAGACGTTGCCAGGACTTAAGGGGCTGAGCGATAGGGAGAGGTTGGGCGGTCTCGAGCTTTACTCCTTGGAGCGCAGGAGGAATGGGTGGTGATCTTATAAAGATGTATAAGGTAATGAGGGGAATAGATTGGGTAAATGCACAGGTAGTGTAAGAAAATAACTGCAGATGCTGGTACAAATTGAAGGTATTCACAAAATGCTGGAGTAACTCAGCAGGTCAGGCAGCATCTCAGGAGAGAAGGAATGGGTGACATTTCGGGTCGAGACCCTTCTTCAGAGTCTTTTACCCAGAGTAGGGGAATCAAGAACCAGAGGACATAGGTTTAAGGTTTAAGGTGAGTAGGGAAAAGATTTAATAGGAAC
Source organism: Rhinoraja longicauda (assembly GCF_053455715.1). Lineage (NCBI taxonomy): Eukaryota > Metazoa > Chordata > Chondrichthyes > Rajiformes > Arhynchobatidae > Rhinoraja > Rhinoraja longicauda. The sequence goes on along the minus strand of NC_135962.1, from coordinate 27,332,376 downwards.
CTGAGGGGTAACATTTACACACAAAGGGTGGTGGGTGTATGGAATGAACTGGCAGAGGAGGTAGTTGAGGCAATGTTGAAGAAACATTTAGGCATGTACATGGATTATTACAACAAAGCATCTTATTATGAACATTTATGAACCATCTATATAAGTAGAAACAATGAACTGCAGGTACTGGTTTACAAGAAAAGTCACAAAGTACTGGAGTAACTCAGCAGGTCAGGCAACATCTCTGGAGAACATGGATAGATGATGTTTCGGGTCAGGAGCCTTCTTCAGACAGATCTACACGATCAAAATACCATTTGAGCAGAATTAGGCCATTCTGCCCATTGAATTTGCTCCACCATTCAACAAGTCTTATACAACTGTAGCACTAAAACATGCAGCATAACTAAACCCCAGTCAGTGAGCCAGCCGCCTGTACACTCACAGGAGCTTTGTTAAGATCTGGAGTGAGGATAGGTGGACCCCAGCTTGCACTTAGCAATTCTAACAGCACAACTATTTACGGGAACCACTAACCATGGCAAAGGCCAAGGTTAGGCTTGGATGCAAACCAACTCAATTTCATTTTGGCATGATAATCTTTTGGAAGATTATAAACTCTCCAGAATTCATGAACAAATTGTAAGATGGCAAGAATCTCAACTTTTAATTTGAGCCACAGACCACAGGGGATGTAAGACTGAATCCTGGAAAGAGCTCAACTGTCACAGCTCAGAGGAGGACACATGCAGCTGAATTTTATTGGCGAAAAAAGCAGCATGTTAACACACGCCATTATTAATGCAGCGCTCACACAGCATATTGAGGGGATTAAGACATACAACATGAATTATGAATCAACAGAACAATTGACTCCTGCCAGTTTACACTTCTTCACTGTTTGCTTCCCAGAAATATCCCATCCCAGTTTTTCCATGATGCTTAATGACTGCTGAATTTGTTCATTAATTGATCATGATGCCCAGTGCAGAATGCTGATTAAGACCATTGCCAATTGCAGTGCGAGTCAAACCGTTTGACCTAGAGAAGGAACAACTGAACCTGTCTACAGAACCTTTAAACACAAAAGGCTAGAGTAACTTGCCAGACAGCATCTCTGGAGAGAAGGAATGGGTGATGTTTAAGGTCGAGACCTAACCTGAAACGTCACCCATTCCTTCTCTCCAGAGATGCTGCCTGTCCCGCTGAGTTACTCCAGCTTTTTGTGTCTATCTTCGGTTTAAACGAACATCTGCAGTTCCTTCCTAAACAAAACCTTTAGTCTGAAGTAGGGTCCTGATCCATTACGTCACCTATCCATGTTCTTCAGCGATGCTGCCTGACCTGCTGAGTTACTCCAGAACTTTGTGCCCTTTCACTAGTACTATCCGACACACACAATGGACAATTTACAATCCTTACCAAAGCCAATAACCTACAAACTTGCACGGCTTTGGGGTGTGGGAGGAAACTGGAGCACCTGGAGAAAACCCACGCGGTCACAGGGAGAATGTACAAACTGTACAGACAATACCCATAGTCAGGCTCAAACCCAGGTCTCTGGCGCTGTGAGGCAGCTACTCTACCGCTGCGCCACTGTGCCCCCCTCGCCACTGTGCCCCCCTCGCCACTGTGCCCCCCTCGCCACTGTGCCCCCCTCGCCACTGTGCCCCCCTCGCCACTGTGCCCCCCTCGCCACTGTGCCCCCCTTAATCTTCTTTACATTTGCGCCACAATAATAATAATAATAATAATAATAATAATGCATTACATTTATATAGCGCTTTTCAAACACTCAAAGATGCTTTACAGGGATTACTAGAACATAGAGAAGTGAATAAATAGATAAATAAGTAAACGAACAGAAAAAAGAGACAGAAGGTGAGGTGACGGTCAGTGGTTGAAGGCAGTGCTGAACAGGTGAGACTTCAGTGATGTTTTGAATGTGGTGAGTGAGGAGGAGTCTCTGACGGTTTGGGGTAGTGAGTTCCATAGGGTGGGAGCAGCGATGGAGAAAGCCCTGTCCCCCCAGGATCTGAGTTTGGTCCGGATGGGGGGGGACAGGAGATTGGCAGCAGCAGAGCGGAGGGTGCAGGTGGGAGTGTGCCTGTGGAGGAGGTCAGTCAGGTAGGATGGGGCCAGGTTATGGAGGGCTTTGTAGGTCATGAGGAGGATTTTGTACTGGATTCTCTGGGGGATGGGGAGCCAGTGGAGTTTGTAAAGGACGGGGGTGATATGGTCACGGATCGGGGAGTGGGTGAAAAGTGGGTGAAAAATGGGTGAAAAAAGTGGGTGACAATGAAAAATTCTCTGAGTTGCTTCTCATAAAAAGCTTTCAAATGATGCTAAATATGTGGTTTTGTGATCATCAGCAGTGATATTTTGCTGTGTTTGTACATTTTGCACGAAGGGATGTAAAATATTCCCCAGGCAAGAAGAATAAAAAGCTTTCAGTTAACGTTCGGTGCTGGAGAGCTGGCATCAGTGAAGCACAGAATAATTTCCTTTTCTATACCTAAAATGAAATTCCACGTTAATTCCTGATTATATGTGGGACGGGACGAAAGAACGCAAAATTAAAAAAATATTTGCGTCATGTATTTTGAGTTTGAGTTGAGTTTAATGTCAAGTGTCGCGAGGTACTGTGAAAAGCTTTTGTTGCGTGCCATCCAGTAAACGGAAAGACTCAACATGATTATAATTGAGCAGCTCACAGTGTACAGATACAGGATAAAGGGAATAACATGAATAACGTTTAGTGCAAGGTAAAGCCCAGTAAAGTCATGTTCATAAGTATATAAGTTCTTGGAGCAGAATTGGGCCATTTGGCTCAAGTCTACTCGGCTATTCAATGATGGCTGATCTATCTTTCCCTCTCAACCCCATTCTCCCATCTTCCCCCCCTCAAAACCGCTGACACCCTCACTAATCAAGAATCTGACAATCTCCAATATAAAAATATCCACAGACTTGGCCCCCACAGCTGTCCATGGCAATGAATTCCAGAGATTCACCACCCTTTGAATAAAGAAATTCCTCCTGATCTCCTTTCTAAAGGTACATCCTTTTATATTGAAGCTGTGCGCTCCAGTCCTGGACACTCCCTCTAGTTGAAACATGCACTCTGTTTTCATTCTATTCCGGCCTTTCAAAGTCCGATCAAAGATAGTCCGAGGGTCTCCAATGAGATTGACAGTAGCTCAGGACTGCTCTCTACTTGGTGGTCGGATGGTTCAGTTGTCTCATAACAGCTGGGAAGATAATTTAACGAATCATGAATATGTTTAATCAGACACTTTTCTTGTAGCTAAGTCTATTTGTTCTGTTGCACAATAGAGATAGCAAGCTCGCCATGCTGTTGAGAGAATCGCTGGGGAATATAAACTGTAGAACAACAATGATCACCCATATTTCTGACTCGCCTGTCAACTATGCAGAAACCCTCACAAACATTCAGCTTGCAGCACGGATTCATCGAATGAGGAAAAAAAAGTCCAAGGTCAGTCTGACTTTCAAGCTAAGTTACAAATGGTGTTAATTTCAATTGTAATTTCAATTTATGATCGTTTTATTGTGAAGTAGATTATTCCTTGGAGTACAGAAGGATGAGTGGTGATCTTTATTCCTTGTAGCACAGAAGGATGAGAGGGGATCTTTATTCCTTGGACCATGAGGATGAGGGGTGATCTTATAGAGGTGTACAAGATCATGGAATGGATAGGTTAAATGCACAGAATCTTTTGCCCAGAGTAGGGGAATCGAGAACCAGAGGATATAAGTTTAAGGTGAGGTGCGGAAGATTTAACAGGGACCTGAGGAGTAACTTTTTTACACAAAGGGTGGTGGATGTACGGAACAAGCTGCTGGAGGAGGTCGTTGAGGCAGGTACCATCGCAATGTTTAAGAATGGATAGGACAGGTTTAGAGGGATAAGGGCCAAATGTGGACAGGTGGGACTAGAGTAGATGGAACATGTAGGTTGGTGTGGGCGTTGGGCAGAAGGGCCTGTTTCCACACAGCATGACGGCATAGCTCTGTCACCTTGGTGCGGTAAAGACTAAAAGTATTTTTTTAATCTTCAATTTCTCTCCTGTTAAGCTTGTGCTTCTATTTCCTGTGTAAAAACAATCAGTTTTCTTTTTGAACATAGTATGCGTCAAGTTCTTCAGGAGGAGAGAGTTCTTGTGACGAAGGTCGGATCCGGAGACCACCGCATTTACGACCCTTTCATGCAAGAACCACAGCTCTCGATTCAGACCTCCCTGCGTTAGAGATGTCCAGTGACCCTGATTACTCTTCAAGCAGTGAGCAATCGTGCGACACCGTCATTTACGTTGGTCCCAATGGCGCCGCGCTGTCCGATCGGGAATTGACGGATAACGAAGGGCCGCCGGAGTTTGTGCCCATCATCCCTTCCCTCAACAGGAGGTGCGAACCCAAGAGGGGCAAGGAGGCTGGCCCCACCGTCGTGGGGAAGAGCAGAGAACGGGACTACTTCAAATGCAACACCTTTGCTGAGTTGCAGGAGAGACTGGAGTGCATTGATGGAAGTGAGGAATCCATCCGATTTTCTTGCGAGCAAGGGCTATTCATCTGCAGCAGCAGTGCAGCTGCACCAAGGTTGGAGAACATGCAATGTATCTCGGTGCAGGAAATGGCACAGTGTGCAACGACATCGGAGAAAGTACCGTCTTCACATGTGCATGGAAAACATTCTTCAGTTGAAGAAGGGCAGAGTCTGGAGCCTCTGAATCCTGCAACGCAACAAAATGGATCCCCCGTGAACAGTCCAACTCATTCATCCCACTCCCTCACGGCAGAATCTTTCCAGTCGCAAGGCAGGGGTGAAGGAAGCAAAGAGGATTTAAGCGGCGATAACGAGGCAGGAGGTGTCAAGGAGACAGTCTCAGCCGCCTCCTACGTGCCCAGATCCAACTGCCCAACTGCAGTGGGGCATCCACAAGCAGCAGTAACACCTGTGGTGCGGGACAAGTTGTTCTTCACTCGGAGACCTTTACCGAGCCCCGCCCCGCCCCCGCCCCAACCAAAAGACAGACAGAGCATTAGTTCAGAGTTCAGCGGCTCCGGCGGCATCAGAACGCCCCCCGTAGGAATGAGCCATCAGGCGGCAAGCAAGCCCGAGCCCACCGCAACTGGGGGGGACTCGGCAGTTTACGGAAATGGATTCCAGCAGTGTGGCGCGCCCGGCGTGGGCTGCCGGAGATTGGCGCTGTGGAGCGGCTGCGTGGAGCGGGACGTGTTAACCACCACGGTGACGCTGCAGCAACCGGTGGAGCTGAACGGAGAGGATGAGCTGGTCTTCACGGTGGTGGAGGAGTTGTCCTTCGAAGGTGTCCTGGACGGCAGCCGACCGGCCAGCATGATCAGCTTTAACAGCGACTGCTCGCTGCAGGCTTTAGCTTCAGGCTCCCGTCCCGTCAGTATCATCAGTAGCATCAACGATGACTTTGAAGCTTATACCTCAACACCGACCAATGCTGGGGCAAACCTAGAGCCCGCTGTGCCACTTACTGACGACTCCTTTTGCAACTCCTCAATCAGCTCCTGGCTGAGTGAAGTCAGTATCTGTGCGGTTGAAAGTGAAGGAGCACAACCACACGACACCTTTGTTGTGCAGTCTTGCTACAGTTATGGTGGGAACTCTCTGAGGCCTTTTCATTTGGACTCAGCTGCTGTGCTGCAAGACATTGCTGCACCGATGACACTGGCACAACGAAGCACCCTGACTGACGGTGCATTCGGCCCTGCTGAACTTGACAATGAAATCCCCAGCTCAAGCCGACCTCTTCCCAGTGCCAACAAAAGTTCCAATGCCTTAAGTTTATCCAAAGCAGTGAATGGGACTCACGATTCAGCTGTTTGCAAGGCGAGCGCCCATTGTCACGGCCCAGCGACTTCCGAAGATGATTCTGTTCACTCATCCAGTCTTCCCAGGAAAATACAGCCTACCTCATTCGTGATCCACAGCAGTAGCACAGTACAACACGGAGAAACACAACGGCAAGGAGATGAGCTTGAGGATCCTTGGTTACGTCACACAAACAGCCAACTGGAACCAAAAACAGAGGACCGAGCACTTTCAATCAAGCCTCCTCCCAAATCTGGTACAAGTAGTCAAATGAAGCAACAGATGAAACCTGCCCCCGGCACGGGGACCATTCCGCGGCTGAACAAGTTTCAGACAACAGTCTCCTGTACGCAGCGAGTCGTGTACGGATGTGAAATGGCCAATAAATCGGCCGTGGCCAGCGGCGGCGCTGGTGCAATTGCTAGAAAGAATGAAGCGCCGGCGAGAGTATCGCAGGGCAAGAAAGGCAATGCGATGGTCGCAACGATGCCAATAATGCACACCAGCACCAACGCTGGAGCCGTGCCCAAAGACCTACGAGACACGTGCAGCTTGAGGTCGACTGGGAGTAAGAAGGCATCAGCGACCAAGGCGAGCATGTTGCCACGGTTCAACGGAACGCCGCCTGCCCCTCCCGTCCGCAAGTCAAGCCTGGAGCAAAGAAACAGAGCCACATTGCAAACCAGTGCCCAGAAATGTACCAGCCCAGAAGCTGTTAAGGTATCAGCACCAAAGTTAGAAGATGAAATAGATCGGACGCTAAATGTGTCTCCTTGCGTATTTGAGGGTAATTGCAGTAGACCAGCAAACATCAAACCTGAGCAGTTCCCTGTAAAAAACTTTTCAGCTTCAAAATCTAGAATGCCTAAGCCTGACCCAATGCATCGCTGTGGCAGTCAGATGTCACTGGAGAGATGTGATAGTCTATCGTCGGTGGGATCCAAGACCGGTGCGGCCAAGGAGAGTGGTCACCCTGCCAACAGCAACAACGGCAGAGGTGGACGGTCAGTCCCGAGGCTCGGTGTGTCACCCTCGGCTCCGGTAGCGGCAATCCCACCTGTCTCCGTTGGCCCCGCGCCAGTGAAACCCAACCAGATCAAATGTGGCTCCAACAACAAGGCTTTGGTCTCGGGAAGTAAGTGTCGGAGCCTTTCCACGAGCGGAGCGAAGGGGCTGAGCACTTCGGTGAAGTCATTGACTCAGTCGGTGGGACGGAGCTCCAGTGCTCCGTTGAACGGGAAAGTGATGGGTCGGTCGGCGCAGGTAGCTGCTTGTAAACCCGGCAAAGGAACTATCATGGGGACCAAGCAAGCGGTACGGGCAGCGAACAGCCGTGTCTCCGAGCTGGCCTCTGGAGTCTCCCCCGGAAAGACGGGCCACTTGAGAGGATCGGCCGACTCGGACAGCGGGAATGACAGTGGGGTCAACCTAAGCGATGAAGTCACCCAGATCCCGTCCCTGCCCTCTCCGTACAGTAAGATAACGGCTCCCAGGCGGCCTCAGCGCTACAGCAGTGGGCATGGCAGTGACAACAGCAGTGTGCTCAGCGGCGAGCTACCGCCGGCCATGGGGAGGACGGCCCTCTTCTACCACAGCGGTGGCAGCAGCGGCTATGAGAGCATGATCCGCGACAGTGAGGCCACAGGGAGCGCCTCATCGGCGCACGACTCCATGAGCGAAAGCGGGATGTCCTCGTCCGGCCGAAACCGAACCTCAAAGTCCCCCAAGAAGCGGACAACAGGTAAGCTTTGTGCACGGTTTATTTTCAGTGAACAGTGATCTTTACACAGGGAACAATGAAAGCTGAACTTTAAGGCAAACAATCAGAAACCAATTATTCAATCTCCACTCCAACAATCTTAGTTAGTTAGTCTAGTTGGTTAGTTTTAGTTTATTGTCACGTGTACAGAGGTACAGTGAAAAACTTTTTTGTCGTGTGCTAGTGGTGTAAATCTGCATCTGCAGCTCCTTCCTATATATACATGATTACAATCAAGCCGTCCACAGTGTACAGATACAGGGTAAAGGGAATAATGCAACTTAAACTGTTGATGATAATTATGCACAGTGGATTCAACAGGACAAAAGGGCATTAGCATGGTTTCACCCAGAGAGTTATTATTCTCGTCAATAGTTCACAAATACCAAGATGCTATCTTTGGAACAGTCACTTCGGTACCAACGTCCATTGAAAAGTTGGCCACACCACAACCTTGTCAGAAACGAATCTGTGACCTGAAACGGCTTGTGAAAAGAAATTGTTCAAAGGTTGAAAAGACATTGTTGAGCTGCTATGCTGCTGAAGACATGGACAAGTCACCAAGTTCTTTCTAAGCTGGCAAACCATCTAACTTGGAGACCCAGACAATCTGGTGAGTGTTAAATTTAATTCCGTTCATGTATGGTCTAATATCGTCTGAACTAGACTGAAGCACAATGCCAAAAAATATCTGAAAAAATTATTCTTAATTTTGCAAAAATACTGATTTTGAATTGTCTGCTTTCAATTGTACAGCATATCTGCATGCAATTAACAATTTGTAAATTTGTTCCTTTTATCTCCACAGGTTCATTCTATGAAGTGAACACAATTCAGTGGAAAATGATTTGATTCCCTCTGTAAACCTGGATAAGAATCAGACAATATGGAATCCACTACTGCAGACAAATCACTGCGACAGACATACAGTTCGGAAGTTATTAAATGAAAAAGAAAATTAGGTGGCGTTTATGAGAGCTAGTTGACAGCATAAATTTATACTTCAACGGCAAGCTATAAATCTATGCTGTTATCTGCGAACAAACTTTGTCAAAATTATCCGCCAGCTTTACAACAGTATTTGCATTTCCAAAATACTTAATTAGCTCCGCGTAGTGTTTTGAGAAGTTCTGAGGGCGGCACAGTGGGGCAGCAGTAAAGGGGGGGGCACAGTGGGGCAGCAGTAAAGGGGGGGCACAGTGGGGCAGCGGTAGACGGGGGGCACACTGTGGGTAGAGGGGTGGCACAGTGGGGCAGCGGTAGAGGGGGACACACACTGTGGGTAGAGGGGTGGCACACTGTGGGTAGAGGGGTTGCACACTGGGTAGAGGGGGGCACACTGTGGGTAGAGGGGTGGCACACCGTGGGTAGAGGGGGGCACACTGTGGGTAGAGGGGTGGCACACCGTGGGTAGAGGGGTGGCACACTGTGGGTAGAGGGGTGGCACACCGTGGGTAGAGGGGGGGCACACTGGGTAGAGGGGTGGCACACTGGGTAGAGGGGGGCACATTGTGGGTAGAGGGGTGGCACACTGGGTAGAGGGGTGGCACACTGTGGGTAGAGGGGTTGCACACTGGGTAGAGGGGGGGCACATTGTGGGTAGAGGGGTGGCACACTGTGGGTAGAGGGGGGCACACTGTGGGTAGAGGGGTGGCACAGTGGGGCAGCGGTAGAGGGGGCACAGTGGGGTAGAGGGGTGGCACACCGTGGGTAGAGGGGTGGCACAGTGTGGGTAGAGGGGTGGTACAGTGGGGCAGCAGTAGAGGGGTGGCACACTGGGTAGAGGGGTGGCACAGTGGGGCAGCACAGTGGGGCAGCAGTAGAGGGGCGGCACAGTGGGGCAGCGGTAGAGGGGTGGCACACTGTGGGTAGAGGGGTGGCACACTGTGGGTAGAGGGGTGGCACACTGTGGGTAGAGGGGTGGCACACTGTGGGTAGAGGGGTGGCACACTGTGGGTAGAGGGGTGGCACAGTGGGGCAGCACAGTGGGGCAGTAGTAGAGGGGCGGCACAGTGGGGCAGCCGTAGAGGGGGGGCACAGTGGGGCAGTGGTAGAGGGGGGGCACACTGTGGGTAGAGGGGGGGCACAGTGGGGCAGCAGTAAAGGGGGGGCACAGTGGGGCACAGTGGGGCAGTGGTAGAGGGGGGGCACAGTGGGGCAGCAGTAAAGGGGGGGCACAGTGGGGCAGTGGTAGAAGGGGGGGCACAGTGGGGCAGCGGTAGAAAGGTGGCATAGTGGGGCAATGGTAATGTTGCTACCTTACAGCGCCAGAGACCCGGGTTCAATCTTGACTACAGGTGTTGTCTGTACGGAGTTTATACGTTCTCCCTGTGACCGTGTAGGTCCGTGTGCTCCAGTTTCCTCCCACATTCCAAAGACATACAGGCTTGTAGGTTAATTGGCTTCGATAAAAATTGCAAATTGTCCCTAGTGTGTAGGATAGTGCTAGTGTTGAGGGTGATCACCCTGTTACTGTTAGGACACATTAGGATACGTAGCTATAGTCTGACTGTGTGGAATGCAGACATTTTCCCAATATCTCCAGACTTTAGAGATATTGGGCGGAAACAGGCCCTTCGGCCCACTGAGCCCATGTCGACTTGCGATCACCTTGTACACTAGCATTATCCTACACACGAGGGACAATTTTACCGAAGCCAATTAACCTACAAACCTGTACCTCTTTGGAGTGTGTGAGGAAACTGGAGTACCCGGAAAAAACCCACTTGGTCACGGGGAGAACGTACAAACTCCACACAGAGAACACCCATAGTCAGGATCGAACCCGGGTCCCTGGCGCTGTGCGGCAGCAACTCTGCCACTGTGCAACCGTGCCACCCCAACAGAAGCCGTAACTGTGCCCAATTTACAGAGGATTAAAAAGACAAAGTAATTCTTAATGAGGCACTCTGTACTTATTGAATGTGTTTGCTATTGCAATCAATGTGGGGCTAGCAGTAAACCCAGTCAGAGGTACCTGAATGGACAGGGTAATTACAAGTTAATGAGGAATAAGCATTTACGTTAATACCAGTCAATGCCCGAACTATGCGAATGTTGGCATCAGTAATTCTGGACCATTAACTTCAAGGAGTTCTGTTTAATTTAGAGATACAGTGGAAACAGGCCCTTCTGCCCAAAGAGTCTGTGCTGACCAACAATCACCCGTATCCTAGTTCTATCCTGCACACTAGGGATAATCTTGAATTGTTACGGAAGTCAATTAACCTACAAACCTGTACATCTTTGGAATGTGGGGGGAGCATTCCGGGGACAACCCAAGGGATCAAAGGGAGAGCATATAAACGTCCAGACAGCACCTGTAGTCCGGATCAAACCAGGGTCTCTGGTGCCGTCAGGCAGCAATTCTACTGCGGTGCCATCTTGCTGCTCCATGTTGGTTTTTGGCTGACAAATGATTACCTGGAGGACGGGATGAATCTTCGGGGAAGTAAGCTGTTTTCTACACCTGTACTATTCTTTGTGGTCTGTTAACCAAAGACCATAAGATGATAAGACATAGGATCAGAATTAGGCCATTCAGCCCATCGAGCCTACTCTGCCAGTCAATCGAGGCTGATCTATTTTTCCCTCTCAACCCCACAGAGGCCAAGTCAATGGTATTTTTTAAGGTGGAGATTGACTGGTTCTTGGTTAGTCAAGGTGTCAAAGGTTATGGGGAGAAGGCAAGAGAGTAAGGCTGAGAGGGAAAGATAGATGAGTCATGATTGAATGATGGAGTAGACTCGATGAGCCAAATGGCCTAATTCTGTTCATATGACTTAAGCTATGTTATTCTCCTGCTTTTTTGCTGCAACATTTGGCACCCTTCCTAATCAAGAACCTATCAATCTCTGCTTTAAAATTACCAAAATGTCTTGGCCTTCACTGCCGTCTGTGGATAGCCCTATGGCTTCAGTTCTCTCAGGAAATATTGTGGAGCTTAGGGTTAGTGAGAGAAAGCAGAGTAGCTGGGTTCCCATATTAATCCAAAGCTGTGGAATGATCAGCACTCTTCCATGATGCATTGAGGTGTAGCCACTCAGTATCTGAAGAAATCCGAAAGGCTTTCCAATGGACCAAGACTCAATAAATGGTGGAACACCTCGAATGGACCCATCACCAGCAAATTGTATATACTTTTAAAATACAAAAGAACAATCATGTGCTAGTTGTTTCTGATAAAAGTTAATTGTCAAAATAGTTTAGTTATCCAAATATTTTTGCACAGAAATGTGGTATTGGTAGTAATTGCACTTACAATATATTTGCAACATGTCCATCTCATTCATTAAGTTGTACAATCTATCACATGGTAGCAGCACGGAGAAGTACAATTTTATGTAATCTACTTTTGTACTGAGTAATAACTTATTCATTTGTAATATTTTTCTAGTTATTCAGTAAACTAGTTTTATTCTCATTTATGGCTGCCTTGTCCTTTTTTTTAATATCACCACTGCCTACATATTTTTTCACTCGGGTTTTGTTAAAAGCACTTGAGCTAATGTGGAATTATACCAACTTCCCAGTTGTTTTATTCGATTTGGCGTGGTCTCACTGAGTTTCCAGATAAAATCATGATACTCAAGTGAAAGGCATCCTATCTGGAAACCAGTAGCAAGACCATAGCCAATCTACACATGATGTATGTGCACTTTCTCAATACAATGTATTTTTTGCAGTAGCCGCATGCAACATTGTGCATAATTCAAAAGATGCCTGTCAATCATCTGGATGCAGATCACAATTCATAATATCTCAGCTGCTTGCTTTTGATATTTTTCATAATTAGAAAAATTCCAGCCAGTGACTGGCAATATATTGAGGTTTAGTTGACTGTGACTGAAAGATGCAGGTAGAACGGTTACTTAATGAATGCATTGCTGGGTGTAATTGATTGCCTTTCCGCTGTCTGGTTCGCACACAACAGCAGCTTTTCACTGTACCTTGGTACAAGTGACAATAATTTAAACTCAAACTCTTTAGACTTTGGAGTTTAGAGATACAGCGTGGAAACAGGCTCTTCGGCCCACCGAGTCCGTGCCGACCAGCGATCACCCTGCACACTACACACTAGGGACGATGTATAATTTTACCGAAGCCAATTAACCTCCAAACCTGTATGTGTTTGGAGTGTGGGAGGAAACTGGAGCACGCGGAGAAAACCCACAGGGAATACAGACAATCTCAGTGCAAACACCATCCAAAGTCAGGATGGAACCCGGGTTTCTGGCGCTGTGAGGCAGCAGCTCTACCGTTACGCAGCTTTGCCGCCCAAATTCCATTCCCCAATAATTAGGTTATTTGCTCCATTTCTTGCAACTCTCTATCTTCAATTATGGATTTACTTTGCTCACCGATAAACAATTCCACTCTGACTGTCCAGTCTAACATATTATCGAGTTAATAGGATTGTTTGAGATTGTTGCCAGGCATATTATCATCCACTCCTGTTGCATTGGTCAATCTCCCTTTGAAGGAGGATAGGAAACAGAAATGTGTGTCACCGTGTCGTATAGTGGAGCCGCTGCCTCACAGTGCCGGAGACCTGGGTTTGATCATGACCTCTGTGTGGAGTTTGTACGTTCTCCTTCTGACCGTGTGGGTTTTCCCTGGGTGCTCCAATTTCCTCCCGCATTTAATTTAGTATAGTATAGGGATCAATGTCTTCATCATCGTCTCAAATGTCATCAAACTGGAATTTCATCATCATCACCAGGCCCAAAGGTATCAGTCTCATTGATCCTTTGGCCCACCGAATCTCCGCCAACCAATGATCACCCGTACGTACCCTGGTTCTATCCTACACACTCAGGACAATTTACAGCAGCCAATTAACCTGCAAACCTCCGCATCTTTAGAATGTGAGAGGAAACCGGCACCTGGAGGAAATCCACGCAGTCACAGGGAGAACGTGTAAGCTCCGTACAGACATCACCTGTAGTCATGATCAAACCCAAGTCTCTGACGCTATGAGGCAGCAACTCTACCGCTGCTCTACTGTCCCATCTCAGGGAAGTGTGGGTTTGTATGTTAATTGGCTTCTGTAAATTGTCCCGAGTGTGTAGGATAACATAGAACTAATGTAAATGGGTGATCGCTGGTCGGCATGGACTTTTGGTGGCCGAAGGGCCTGTTTTCACGCTGTGTCTATAATGATAATCAGAAATAGAAGGAAACTGATTTCTTGTGTAGTATTGCTGAGCCTCTCACCCATCTCCATCAACTCCGTGCCGCACCAGTCCCAATTTAAAAGTTGCAAGGTTTGACATCCTGCAATCTCCTCTAACCTGGCATCCATATTTTCATGCTCAGAGCCTCTTTGGCCCAACTTATCCATGCTAACCAAGATGCCTCATTTATGTTAGTCCTGCGTGCCCTCGTTTGGCCCATCTATATACTAAAACTCCTGTTTGTTTGTTTGTTCCTGAACTGCAGCCAAAACGGTACACGATAGCGCGACAATTTTAGGCCCATCTTACTCACCGTCGTCCCTTTGGTGCTAATGGAAGAAGTTTAATTGAAATCGGTGTTATATTTTTAAAGTTATTCACATTTTAAAGTTTAAATCTATCTCCTAGGGAGGGAGGGAGGAAAGGAGGGAGGGATGGGGTGGAGGGGGGAGGAGGGAGGATCAGGGGGGTTTGAGGAGGATGAGTGGGGGGGAAGAGGGGGAGGGGAGGAGGGGGAGAAGGGAGGGAGGAGGGAGGGAGGGTGGGGGGAGGGGAGGGAGGGGGAGAGGGGAGGGGGAGAGGGGAGGGGGGAGAGGGGAGGGGGAAGGGGGTGGAGGAGAGGGTGCTGCACCAATGCAGGAGAGGTTTGGGCCCAATGGGTCCACTTGGTCTTATCCCACTAAACCTCTGTATCTGTTCAAATGTCTTTTAAATGTTATAGTACCTGCCTCAACAAGCTCCCCCGGCAGTTTGTTCCATATACTCACCACCCTTTCTGTGAAAATGTTGCCCCTCAGGTTCCTATTAAATCTTTCATCTCTACCTTAAATTTATGTCTGATTTCCCTAATCTGGGTAAAAGACTGTGCATTTACCTTATCTATTCCCCTCGTGATCTGTACACCTCTATAAGATCACCCCTCATCATCCTGTGCTCTAAGAATAAAATCCTAGCCTACCCAACCTTTCCCTATAGCCCAGTCCCTTGAGTTCTGGCAACAGAACTACCCCCTCTCCCCCCCCCTCTCTCTCTCCTCTCTCTCCCCCCCCCTCCCCCCCCCCTCTCTCCCCCTCTCCCCCACTCCCTCTCTCCCCTACTCCCTCTCTCCCGCTCTCATTTTGACTCTCTGACCTTTTTTTCTCTTTGAAAGACAGAGATAGCCAATTATTTTTCTCGGGGGTAAAGCACAACTATACCTCCTTTCTGGATACATGGCTAATTAAGCTATCAGTAGGAGTAGAGATTTAAAAGTGTGGAGCGATTGTAATGTGTGATTGCAGAACCACGTCTGTGACTAGCACACATTAGTCACCAGGGTTGGGCGATATACGCTTGGATCATATGTAAAAAGCACACGGACCACTGGCAGATGGTGGAAGGTTTCCGTCATTTCAGAGTAATCAGTTTTCAATCGAACAGAGCACCATAGCACCATCATCATACAAATCAACGCCAAAATCAAGCCCATGTTAAAGAAGAACACATTTGAAAATGTTTTGGTTTTAGTTGGTTTAGTTTATTGTCATGTGTACCAAGGGACAGTGAAAAGCTTTTGTTACATTCTAACCAGTCAGCAGAAAAACAAGACATGATTACAATCGAGCTGTCCACAGCGTACAGATACATGATAAAGCGAATAATGTGAATAATGTTTAGTCCAGTAAAGTCCAGTAAAGCACATGACAACTTTGTAGGAATTACACGGTCGTAAATTTAAAGTTAACTCATAAAATCTGACTCTGGTGCAGAGTGAACACTCTCTTAGTTTCAAGAAGAAAGTTGTCAAGGTGAAAGACACAAAGTGCTGGAGTATCTCAGTGGCTCAGGCAGAATCTCGGGAGAACATGGATAAGTGACGTATCGCTTCAAGACCTGGCTGAAGAAGGGTCTCGACCAAAATAGTCACCTATCCATGTCATCCAGAGATCCCTGTACCGTTGAGTTTAGTCTTTAGACTATAGAGATACAGCGTGGAAACGGGGACTTCGGCTCACGGAGTCAATGCCGACCAGCGATCACCCCGTACACTATCCTACACACTAGGGACAATTTACAATTTTACAGAAGCCAATTAAGCTACAAACCTGTACGTCTTTGGAAGGAAGGAAACCGAAGCACCCGGAGAAAACCCACACGGTCACAGGGAGAAGGTACAAACTCCATACAGACAGCACCCATAGTCAGGATCGAGCCCAGGTCTCTGGTGCTGTGTGACAGCAACTCTACAACTACGGCACTGTGCCACCATGTTACTCCAACAATTTTGTGTCCTTTTGTGTAGTAAGCAGCATCTGCAGTTCCTTGGATCTACGTCATTGTGAAGGCATTGTTCTAATGTAGCTGTGTCGACTGTCAAGGGTCACGAGTGTTGTTTGGTCATATGTACCAGCCAGAACAACTAAATTCTTACTTGCAACAGCACAACAGAATATGTAAACATGGTACTCTGTAAACAATGTAATTAACGGTGGAAAGAAAGAAAAAAAAATGTTCAGTGTGTATACTTACACACATACACACACGTAAAAACAAACAATAATAATGCAAAAACCAATGCCCCCAAGTCTATGTAGATCAGAGTTTATTTGCAGGGAAGAAGTTGTTCCTGGACCTGGACGTTACAGTTTTCAGGCTCCTGTACCTTCTTCCCGATGGCAGGAGTGAAATGAGAGGGCGGGTTGGGTGGTGCGGGTCTCTGATGATGCTGGCTACCTTTTAGTGAAGCGACTCCTGTAGATCCCTTTGATGGTGGGGAGGCCAGTACCCGCGATGAACTGGGCAGTGAACTGGGCATGAACTGGGCAGTGTTCACCACTTGTAATGTAATGACTGTAAGATTGTTCCAGTGCGTCCTAGATCAAGGAAAGAACAGCCTCAATTAACAGTGGGTTAATCTTGTTATTTTAGGCACCCAACGTCGCCGGCTGATACCTGCCCCTCTGCCCGACACCTCTTCCCTGGGCCGAAAGCCAACGGGCACCACGGGGCAGTGGGTGGACCTACCACCCCTGCCGGGCACCCTGAAGGAATCGTTCGAAATCAAGGTGTACGAGATTGATGATGTGGAACGTTTACAGAGACGTAGGCAAGAGGAGATGGAGGTCAGTACATTCAGTGCAAGTTTAGACAGTCTAAATAACGAGTGTGGAATTGGAATGGCTGCTTAAATAGAGATGAAGCACCATTACATGCTGGGGATTGACTGCAATTAAATTACTATAATTATTAATTTTATTATGCATATGTTGGAGTGCTCTTACAAAGCAGAGATAAAAATAATTACTATTCACTATTAATCATGCCTAGTCAGGAGATATTGTATAAATGGAAAAAAAAATCTGTAAATATATTTTAAATGAGTCTTTACATTCTTTCCTGCTTTATCACATGCTATAGCCATTTGTGCCAGCATCATCATCTCCTTTACAGATGAGAAAAGGTATGTTGCGTAATGTTAAAATGCAACGGCAGGACCAGAGTCTGATTTCTTCCCATACTCTTAAAATGTGCACAATAGCCATAATCCTTCTGAACAATATGTTGGGCTAACTTTGGGAGCAGCTCCATCCAAGACCGCAAGAAATTGCAGAGAGTTGTGGACATAGCCCAGACCATCACGCAAACCATTGACTGCATCTACACTTCACGCTGCCTCGGCAAGGCCACCAGCATAATCAAGGACCAGTCTGACCCCAGTCATTCCTTCTTCTCCCCTCTCCCATCAGGCAAGAGGTACAGAAGTTTGAAAACGAATACCTCCAGATTCAGGGACAGTTTCTTCCCACAGTTATTGGGCAACCGAACCATCCTCTCACCAGCTGGAGTGTAGTCTTGACCTTCCATCTACCTCATTGGACACCTTTGAACTATCTTTAATCGGACTTTATCGGACTTCAATGTTATATCTTGCATTAAATGTCGTGCCCTTTACCCTTTATTTGTGCACTGTGGATGGTTTGATTGTAATCATTGTGGTCTTTTCTTTGGGTAGCACACAAACTAAAGCTTGACACTGTACCTTGGTACATGGTCCTCGTACAACACTAATGAACTAAACTAAACTAAACTAAATAAACAAAACTAAACTAATCTAAACTAAACTAATCTAAAGTAACTAAACTTTATCAGTCTGATGAAGGGTCCCGACCCAAAACGTCACCTATCCATTTTCTCCAGAAAATGCTGCCTGACCCACTGAGTTACTCAAGTATTTTGTGTCTATCTTTCGTACAAACCATTATTATTATTTATTATTACATTCAACTAATATTTTCCTTCTCTTGCTTTTAATTCTGTAGGAGCCATTCCAGGATGTGGATGAGGTAAGTTCTTCAGACGATTTCTTTCTCTCTACACATTATTATTTGCCTGCTTGAGTTCGCAAGAAGGCAGAGTAAAAATTGCAAAGGATTTGAGCTTGTTTTGCTTGGGTTTTGACAGAGAGTGATTTTAAAAAAAATGTTCTTCCAGGGCCTGACGTACTTCAATTTAAAATTGAAGTTGTTGGAGAAGCGACAGCAACGCATAAGGGAATTAAAGACAAAGCATGAGCTGCTGATGCGGGATCTGGAGGAGACCAAGGGCAGGCTAATGATGGACCCTAATAAATGGAAATCTGAGTGTAAGTGCCCTGCGTGCCTCCCACTGTTCTGTCAGGGAGCAGGAGGAGGAAGGTCACAATAGGCATGTATCCTTTCATAGAATTGCCCAGGTTGATTTATTTTTGCATTCCAATCAAAATGCAAATACAGCAAGCGTCAAATATGCAATGTTACATTGAGTGTGAAATATGCACATGTGTACCGAAGCCCAGGAGTAAAACTGAAAAGATTCAAAGGCTATGCCAATGTTGTTCTTGAAATACAATCACGCCATCCATCAGTGATTCCAGGTGCAAATCTGCATCAAGTGAGTAGTTGCTTGTCAACACTCCAGGAACGAACCGTGAACTTCATGTAAATGTGATCATTCCGATTCATTGGAATTGTCGATCGTAGATTTTCTCGCAAGGGAAGAACTCCCTTGTAGTCCTCATGAAAGAGCAGGGAAAAATTTACATAGACATTAATATCAGGTGCAAACTGTAAACTCTGTGCAATTGCGATCATTCCGATTTACTTGCAATTGTCAATTATAGATTATCCTGCAAAGGGCAGCACGGTGGTGGAGCTGGTAGAGCCTCTGCCTCACAGCGCCAGAGACCCGGGTTCCATCCTGACCTCGGGTGCTGTCTGCGTGGAGTTTGTACGTTCTCCCTGTGACCATGTGGGTTTCTACCGGGTGCTCCGGTTTCCTCTCACATTCCAAAGATGTACAGGTTTGTAGGTTAATTGGTCCTCTGTAAAATTGCCCCCAGCGTGTAGTGAGTGGGTGAGAAAGTGGGACAACATAGAACTAGTGTAACGGGTGATAGATGGTTGGTGTGAACTTGGTGGACTGAAGGGCCAGTTTCCATACTACACCTCTAACCCTAAACTGCTCAGAGAGTGGTGGGTATATGGAACAAGCTGCCAGAGGATGTATTTGAGACAATAACAATATTTATAACAACATTAGGTAGGTAGATGGATAGGATAGGTTTAGAGGGGTTGGGACAAACACGGGCAATTAGGAATAGTGCAGATTGGACATGTTGGTCGGCATGGGAAAGTTGGGCTGAATGGCCTGCTTCCACACTGTATGACTCTCTGACTCCGTAAGAATTCTCATGTAGTCTTCAAGAAAGCTGCAGAAGAATGACATAAGCATTAACATTGCACATCAGATGCACAGTGTACCATTCTTACTCCATGCATGATTTATAATTCTGATTTGTTGGCAGAGTCTTATCTCTGTGTCAAGGCATCTGTATCCTTTAGCAATTGCAAAACAAGGTTTGTGCTCAGAGAAAAGATCGATGTGTAAATTTTGATTCCCTGATTCAAGATTGAGAGGAAAGCAACTATTCAGGAGCATCAATCAACACCCTTGAGGCCAGTGTGTCAATAAGAATGATAGAGTTGCCACTGCTAATGCCTCACCCCGGCACAGCCATAGTATCTAGCGACAACGTGTTGCAAAAAAGGACACAACGTGCTGGAGTAACTCAGTGAGTCAGGCAGCATCTCTGGAGAACATGGATAGGTGACGTTTCACAGAGTGCTGGAGTAACTCAGCGAGTCAGGCAGCATCTCTGGAGTACATGGATAGGTGATGTTTTGGGTTTGGACCCTTCTTAAGACTGACTGTAGGGGTG
This sequence comes from Rhinoraja longicauda, assembly GCF_053455715.1. NCBI lineage: Eukaryota > Metazoa > Chordata > Chondrichthyes > Rajiformes > Arhynchobatidae > Rhinoraja > Rhinoraja longicauda. Next base: position 27,312,346 of record NC_135962.1, on the reverse strand, counting down.
GGTGGGGGAAAGAAAGCTGGAAGGCAGGAGGGGCAGGACAGAGCGTGGCAGATAATAAATGGGACACAGATTGGATAGGCAGATGTTTGGAACAAAGGCCAATGATAAAAGCAGAAGGGGTGACACAGACACTGAATGACTGACTCGCTGAGTTACTGCAGCATTTTGTGGTGCAGCATCTTTCTTTGGTAAACCAGAGATCTGCAGTTCCTTGTGATGGCCAATGTTTTGCCTCGTTTCTCGGCACATGAAAGGCTTTTCTACCTGCACCATTCATCACTTTGCTTGATTCACCAGTACTATCTCTGTTAACAGTTGAAATCGATATGGACCTGGATGAAGAGTCGCTGGAGTATCTCGAGGCACTGGAGGAGATAACTGAGGAGCTTGAACAGCGTGTCAATCTATGCAAGGCAAGAATAATGATGGTGACGTGTTTTGACATTGGAGTGATCACCGATGTGATGGATGGACCAAAAGAAGTGCAAGTGTAAAGCTAGCGGGAGAGCATGAGAATGGTTACTCTACCATGAAAAGCAGGCAGAATGTGAAGGAAGAGGAACTGTGGTTGAACATAGGTCGGTGACATCGAGAGAGAGGAAAGTGCAAGAGCGTGTTGAGTGTGAGATGATGTGGTGACAATGAATCTTGATGGTGATCTGCGTAAATCGATACAGTGCCTCCAAGCCTAAAGAGAACGAAAGCTTGAACTGTTCATGCAAGCAATTTTCTTTCCCCGAAGGAAGAATGAAGGCAAGATAAACCAAGAACAAAGAACTGAAAAACCTTAAAGTGCCTTTTCGATTCACTTGACTTATTTGCATTGGTGCTAGTAAAGAAACCAGCATACCTAAGTAAGCACTGAAACAAATTGCTTATTTTATAATGTATATTGTATTTATATGATACATGTAAAAACTTTAATTGTAGCAAAGCAATAAGTAAATTATGTTCACATCCTTGACTTTGCCTTCTCGTTGAAAGGAGAGCCATTCTATCTTTTCAATTTTAATATGTCCTTGTGTATATTAATATTCCATGGTATTCCGTTTCAATAGTGTTTAAAGTTTCATTCATCTGAGCATGTTAAGAAATGTGATGACTTTTTGAAGACTTTTTTATATGTGATCTTGTCAGTTTTTGGGAGTCACTTTGTACACTTTGCTACTGGTGCAGAAGTGCAGAATGAAATTCCTAGTTTTTTAATCCAGTTATAAATATATTGGTATCGAGCTCACTGTGCCAACTGACCAGAGCTGAAATTATCAGCGATAATTCATCACAGCCGGTGAGTTACTTTGCGCAGTAATTCCAATATTGTGAGTTAAGAATGATCAAATTTATATACTCTTTTTTAAAACCAAAAACAGGCATACAAGATAATAACAGTATTGATTTATGACATTTGATTCTGTCATTGAAAAATATTGCAACTCAGGATTATTTCCAAAAAGAAAACAAATTTGATGGAAGCGTTATGTCAACATAGGTTTGTGTAAAGTTTTGTTTTTCATTTTAATACTGGCCAAAAGCCATGATTGTTATGAATATTGCCAAACAACACCAATTTTACATGAGGAAATGTGGGATCATAATGCATTGCGAATGATATTTTCTGACAATTTCTAAATGTAAAGTTTTTTTGAAGCATCTTTGTATAAATGTACATTTCGGTAGTTGCAGTAGGTTTATCTGTGAATAAATGACATGCTGACTGGCAATAATTTTTCTGTTTCGTAGCTATAATTTTGCACAAAGAAAACATTAAAATGTAGGTCCAATGGAGGCAGCATAGTGGCGTTGGTAGAGTTGCTGCCTCACAGCGCCAGCATCCTGGGTTCCATCCTGATCACATGTGCTGTCTGTACGGAGTTTGTATGTCCTGTCTGTGACTGCGTGGGTTTTCTTTGCTGCTCCGCTTTCCTCCCAGTTTCCAAAGATGTGCGGGTTTGTAGGTTAATTGGCTTCTGTAAATTGTCCCTAGTGTGAACTGTCAGAGGAGGCAGGTACTATTGCAGCATTTAAGAGGCATTTAGACAGGTTCATGGGTAGGATAGGTTTATAGCGCCAAACGCAGGAAGGTGGGAGTAGTGTAGATGGGACATGTTGGTAGTTGTGGGCAAATTGGGCCAAAGGGCCTGTTTCCATGCTGTATGACTATGACGTTATAACTAGTATACGGGTGATCACTAGTATCACAAAATGCTGGAGTAACTCAGTGGGTCAGGCTGCTCGCCTCCAGACATCTGCAGTTATTTTCCTACATACGGATGATCACTGGTCGGCATGGACTTGGTGGATCGAAGTATCTGTTTCCACACTGTATCTCTAAACTAAACTAAACTAATATTGAAGGTAGACGCAGATCCAGCCAATTTCCATCTACCAATACTCTCCTCCGCCTAGCAGAGTTAGTCCTCACCCTCAACAACTTCTCCTTTGACTTCTCCCACTTCCTCCAAGTCCAAGGCTCTCGCATGGGCCCTAGCTACGCCTGCCTCTTTGTAGGTTACGTCGAACAATCCCTGTTCCAGGCGTACACTGGCTCTATCCCCGAACTCTATCTCCGCTACATCGATGACTGCATTGGTGCTACCTCTTGTACCCATGCAGAACTCACTGACTTTATCAATCACAACTAATTTCCATCCTGCACTTAAATATACTTGGACCATCTCCGACATCTCCCTACCGTTTCTGGATCTCACCATCTCCATCACAGGAGACAGACTAGTGACCAACATCTACTACAAACCCACTGACTCCCATAGCTATCTTGACTACACTTCTTCCCACCCTGTTACCTGTAAAAACTCTATCCCCCTACTCCCAATTCCTCTGTCTACGTCCCATTTGCGCCAAGGATGAGGTGTTCCATACTAGGGCATCAGAGATGTCCTCATTCTTTAGTAAATGGGAGTTCCCCTCTTCCATTATAGATGAGGCTCTCACTAGGGTCTACTCAATATCTCACAGCTCCGCTCTTGCTCCCCCTCCCCCCACTCGTAACAAGGATAGAGTCCCCCTTGTCCTCACCTTCCACCCCATCAGCCATCGCATACAACAAATTATTCTCCAACATTTCCGTCACCTCCAACGGGACCCCACTACTGGCCACATCTTCCCATCTCCACCCCTTTCTGTTTTCCATAGAGCTTGTTCCATCCGAAACTCCCTGGTCCATTCGTCCCTTCCCACCTAAACCACCCCCTCCCCAGGTACTTTCCCCTGCAACCGCAGGAGATGCAACACCTGTCCCTTTACCTCCCCCCTCGACTCCATCCAAGGACCCAGTCTTTCCAGGTGAGGCAGAGGTTCACCTGCACCTCCTCCAACCTCATCTATTGGATCTGCAGTTCCAGATGTCAACTTCTCTACATCAGCGAGACCAAGCGCAGCCTCGTCGATCGTTTCGCTCAACACCTCCGCTCAGTCCGTCTCAACCAAACTGATCTCCCGGTGGCTCAGCACTTCAACCCCTCCCATTCTCGGTCTAACCTTTCTGTCCTGGGCCTCCTCCATTGTCATAGTGAAGCCCAGCGCAAATTGAAGGACCGGCATCTCATATTTCGCTAGGGCAGTTTACTCCCCAGCGGTATGAACATTGACTTCTCGAACTTCAGGTAGTCCCTGCTTCCCCTCTCTATCCCCTCTTCCTTCCCAGTTCTCCCTCTTCCTGTCTCCCACTGCATCCTATCATTGTCCCAACCCCTCCCCTGACACCAGTCTGAAGAAGGGTCTCGACCCGAAACGTCACCCATTCCTTCTCTCCATAGATGCTGCCTGACCCGCCGAGTTTCTCCAGCATTTTGTGCCCACCTTCGATTTAAACCCTCATCTGCAGTTTTTTTTCCTGAACTAATATTGAAATATCAATCGAATATAATAGTCTTTATGGAAGTTTGTACTTTTACATATTCTAGTTTGCCATGTGTCAACATAGAATGAATAATAAAGTCAAATCTTTCAATGTAAAAACGTATATTGCAGATGCTGGACATCTGAAATAAAACTAGAATGTGCTTGAACATTCGGCAAGATTAGACGAAGCTAATGCTTCAGGTCCATAATCTTTAATCAGCTGTGGGAAATAGTTGTAAATGCACAAGGTCTACGATCACGGGAATGAGAATGGGACATGGAAGTTCAGGTTACATGCAATACTGTTTAGTTTAGTTTGGTTTATTATTGTCACATGAACCGTGAAAAGGAAACTGACCCTTCGGCCCACGGAGTCCTCACCGACTAGCGATCACCTATACACTAGTTCTATTCCACAAACTCGGGACCATTTACAGAAGCCAATTAACCTACAAACCTGCACGGCTTTGTAATTTTGGAGGAAAACGGTGCACCCAGAGAAATCCCATGTGGTCACAGGGAGAACGTACAAATGCCATACAGACAGTGCCCGTAGTCAGGATCAAACCCAGGTCTCTGGTGCTGTAATGCAGCAACTCCACTGCTACGCCACCTCACTGCCCTAAGTTTTAGTTTAGTCTAGTTTATTATTGTCCGGGGTACCGAGGTACATTGGAAAGCCTTTGCGTGCTATCTAGTCAAAGAAAAGACTATCCATTAAAACAATCATGCCACCACAGTACATACTTAAAGGATAAAGGGTACAACATTTAGTACAAGTTTTAACATTGAAGTCTGGTAAAGTCCGATTAAAGAAAGTTCAAAGGTCTCAAGTGAAATAGATGGGAGGTCAGACAGGGGGTCATGGAAGGACACAAAAGTACAGAGTGCTCCTGCCACACCTCATTACTTGGTCACTGGACAGGAGGCTGAGACAGTCTGCAATGCACATGGTTTAGCATGCAGTAAAATAGACCTCTCTTCTGACATCTCCAAACATTATGGACGTTGCAGAGCTTGGATGACTGCTCCCACCACTGACACATTCAGACATGGAGAAGGGGAATTCATGGAGGGGGGCAGGTGTCTGGGCTATTTGGGGTTGGGTGGTGGGGGCGGGGAGAGTGAGGCCTACATTTTCAAAGGAGCACTCAAACATCGCTTGGCCCATTATGGACCAGTGGGAAAATCACATTTCACTCTCTCGTTACTTTTCAATCCTCTTTCAGACCGGCTTCAGTGCTGAGTTAATATTGCAATTGGTTTTCCATAATGTTATCACATATCAATCTACATATGTAAAGGTGGATCCTTCAGGGTCCGGGTTAGAAGTTCTATACAATTTACTCAGAGCAGGAGGTCAAAATCCAAATGGGCGGATAACTCATCTGGCTTCTGGCAAGGTTAACTTTGTATTGTAGTAACACAGATGCTAGTTTATACCAAAGATGGACTACAAAGTGATGATTTATTAAATGCTATATTTGATACAATGCAAAAAGAGGCCATTTGATTCCTCAAGCATGCACCAGCCTTTTTAATGGAAATATACAATTGGTCATACTACTCGATTAATATATTGTCTGAATCGTGGCACATTAGAGTCTTGCATGGCATATGCAATAGTTGTGTGAAAATATCTGAAGAAGTGTCCCGACCTGGAACATCACTCATCCTTTTTTCTCCAGAGATGCTGCCTAGCCCGCTGAGATACTCCAGCACATAATGTCTACATTAAAAATATATTTCAGTGTAATACTTGCTTTTAGGACATTAGTTTCTCAGGACAATCACATGCTGGTTTCTCAATGGGTCAGACATCTTCAGTCTGAAGAAGAATCCCGACCCAAAACATCACCCATCCTTTTTTCTCCTGAGATGCTGCCCAATCCGCTGAGTTACTCCATCACTTTGTGTCTATGTTTGGTATAAACCAACATCAGCAGTTCTTTGTTTCTACATTTAAATACTGCTCGTCTTAAAACCAATCAGTGGGAAATTGGCCAAAGAATATAGAAATGTAAAAGATTGGTCACAATTGATCATTGTTATAAATATGAACTCCATCGTAACATTTTTGTTCAGGGCACACACACAACTGACCACAAAACATGTTTCTTGCAGTGACAAGTTTCAATTACACTCATCTCTCAACATTTATCATTACAAATGGCTACACTTCCTATGCCAAAAGCCATCTTGCAGTAGCAGATCCTAGTCAATAAATGGCAGCGTAGAGTGAATTTCTTAAGTGATTTCCAACTCCATCACACCTGGGGCCATTTCCTCAAGTGCTGGAGTAACTCAGCAGGTCAGGCAGCATCTCTGGAGAATATGGATGGGTGATATTTTGGGTCGGGGCCCTTCTTCAGAAGCCTGACCTGCTGAGTTATCCCAGCACTTTGTATTCTTCCGGCATGTGCAGTTCCTTGCATCTACAGGAAACCTCTCATTTATTTCTCATGAAGATCTTTTAGTCTGTTATCCCCAGCTAGCTGAAGTTTAACTGAGGTTCTAGTTATGAGGATAACTTAGGGATTCTTAATAGTTTCTTCACCGAGTTTGGCATTGCCAATTTACCAATGCCTCTGATCCTAAACTATACATAGGATGCAGAGTTTTAGTTTCTAGTTTAGTTGTAGATTAGAGATACACCTTGGGAGCAGAACCCTTCGCTCTACCGATCATCATCACACTAGTTCTATGTTGTCTCACTTTCTCATGCACTGCCTACACACTAAGGGCAATTTGCAGAAGACCAATTAACCTAAAAAGCTACACGTCTTTGGAATGCCAGTCTTCACTCATGGAAGACTACTCCTTTTCTCCAGACATGCTGCCTGTTCCACTGAGTTACTCCAGCATTTTGTGTCTAAGCCGTCCGCAGTGCACAGATAAAGATAAAGGACAAAGGGTGGTGGGCGTATGGAACGAACTGCCGGAGGAGATTGTCGAGGCAGGTACTGTCGCAATGTTTAAGAAACATTTAGACAGGTACGTGGATAGGACACGTTTAGAGAGATATGGACCAAATGCAGGCAGGTGGGACCTGTGTAGATGGGACATGTTGGTCAGTGTGGGCAAGTTGGGCCGAAGGGCCTGTTTCCATGCTGTGTGACTCCATAACTCTAAAGGGCACAACATTGTGTGCAAAGATACAACACTGAAGTCTGAAGGTCTACAGAGAGGGTAGGAGACCACGAGTATTTTGGCATCCCTGCAGATAGAGAGCGACACTTTGCAATTACCGGGTGACAGGAGATAGATAGCAGTGGCCACGTGGCAGTCAGTCACAATGACTTGATTTCAGCAGAGAATGAAAGGTAATCACCCTCTCATTGATTCTAGAACATTCTTGCTCGACCAATGTAATTTCTGATTTTTTTACTGCAGGAGCGGATTCCTCCAGAGGTGGATTGTACCAGGGTCCACTCAGGCAATTACCTGGCAGCCTCTGGAGATGGTTGTGCGGTTCAGTTTTCACGCTGGCTCACACTCGTTGAACATAGAACATAGAACATAGAGCAGCACAGTACAGGAACAGGCCTTTCAGCCACAACGTTTGAATCGAACATGATGAGAAAGTACACTCTTCTACTTCCTTAGAAGAGCTAGGAAGTCTTAGGAAGGCGTAGGCTTAGGCTTTGATGGTCTGAATGGCTTAATTCTCTCATCTTACCTCTGAATTTACAAAGTTCGGCATGTCTCCAGAAACACTCACCAACTTCCACAGATACACCTTAGAAAGCATTTTATTGGGATACATCACAGCATGGTTCAGGAACAGCTCCATCCAAGATTGGAAGAAATTACAGCGAGTTGTGGACACAGCCCAGACAATCATCCGAACCAACCTCCTTTCCATTGATCCCATCTACACTTCAAGCTGCCTCGGCAAGGCCACCAGCATAATCCAGGAGGAGTCTCACCCCAGCCACTTCCTCTTCTCCCCTCCCCCATCAGGCAGGAGGTACAGAAGTGTGAAAAACATCATGTTGCAGTTATATAAGACATTACTGAGGTCACATTTAGAGTATTATGTTCACTTCAGGGCACCATGTTACAGGGAAGATGCTGTCAAGTTGGAAAGGGTACAGAGAGATTTATGAGGATGTTGCCAGGACTCGAGCTTTATGGAGAGGTTGAGCAGGCTAGGACTTTATTCCTTGGAGTGCAGGAGAATGAGGAGTGATGTTATAGAGATGTACAAAACCATGAGAGGAATAGATTGTGAAAACTCTTGCCCAGAGTAGGGGAATCAAGAACCATAGGTTTAAGGTGAGGAGGGAAAGATTAATAGGAATCTGAGGGGCAACTTTTTTACACAATGGGTGGTGGGTATATGGAACTGGCTGCCGGAGGACGTAGTTGAGGCTGGTAGTATCGCAATATTTAAGAAACATTTAGACAGGTACATGGATAGAATAGGTTTAGAGGGATATGGGCCAAACGCAGGCAGGTGGGACTTGTGTATATGGGACATGTTGGTTGGCGCGGACAAGTTTCCAGGCTGTATGACTCTGTGACTGGGCACCCCCCAGAGGATACCCACATTCCAAGAAAGCCATTATTGACACCACCCATTTCCACTACAGTGTAACAGCATTCATCAGCACAGCTTCCTCAGGGAGTGGCTCTGTCCATTGCCCCATCGATGTTTGCATAACCTGCAGTTTACAAAAGCAAACCTTTTTTCTCTAAGTAAGTGCGATTCTGTCTGGGGAAAAAAACCAAACAATAAATGAGAACCAGAAACCAGAGAACGGCACAATGAGTAAAACAGGCGTACTGAAGGCAAGAAGCGCGTCAAACTTCAAAGGCTGTGGAAATGCGGAAAGTTTTATTGGCTTAAAGAGAAATCAGTTAAGACTGAAAAACGTTATTTATCCTATTTTGAAATGTAATCTGTAGATCTGCTTTATTTCTCCAAGTGATGATTGCTGCTCTCAATCACATTTGTTATGGGGTGAAAGTTTTCAATGCTCTCCTTGTTCGTGCTAACTAAGCAGGCATGGCGTTACCAAAATAATCCACTGTTTGAAGTTCTGTGGGGATTTTTCATTAAAGAGAATCAATACCGGGATTCATTTTGATATGAATTACATTGACCTGTTTTTGTTTGTGGGGAGAGAGTGTTGTTAACAAGAGCAGCATTCACGGCCTAGTTTGATTCATTTATCTGATCTCTTGGTTGCCAAACATTTTAACTCCCCTTCCCATTCCCACACTGACCTTTCTGGCCTGGGCCTCCTCCACTGTCAGAGTGAGGCCACGTGCAAATTGGAGGAACAGCACCTCAGATTTTGCTTGGGCAGCTTACACCCCAGCGGTCGGTATGAAGGTCGATTTTTCTAATTTCAAGTAACCCCTGCATTCCCTCTCTTCCTCCCACCCCCAACCTGGTTGTCCTACTAGTTCCACTGTTCGCATCCCTGTATCCCTTCATTATCACACAGCCAACAATGGGCCATTATGGGCTCCACATTTTCTTGGTCATTTGTTACTGGCCCTGATTTGTTCTGGCCTTTTCCTACCTCCAGTCCCCCACCCACCCCCATCCATGTGGTCACAGGGAGAATGTATAAAGTCTGTGTGAACAGTACTCGTAGTCAGAAATGCCATAGTGCCCGTAGTCAGAAACCCAGGTCTCTTGCGCTGTAAGGCAGCAACTCTACTGCTCCGTCACCATGGCGCCCAGTATAAGTATAACTGTAAGTAAAGAGAAATGAAATGCAGATACAGTCACATTGGGCTGTTGGTTGGGAACGTTCTGGAATAATTTTATTGTGGACACCACTCTTCTTGGCGTCCATTGGGACTTCAGGATTCTGAACTCTGAGTGGATTTAATGCAAATTATAGCGATAATATCGTGGTAATTCCTCGGAACATCAGATAGAGAAACTATGTCTGTGAAAAAGAGTCAAGAGTCGTGAGTGTTTTATTGTCATATGTCCTGAAATGGAACAATGAAATTTTTAATTGTTAAGTTAACTTAACAAAAGTTGTTAACTTAAAAACATTAATGAAGGAGAGGACTCTGAATCAATGAGTAACTATGATGCAAATCAGTGCAGTTGTGCAGTGGTAGAGTTGCTGCCTCACAGCGTCAATGACCTGGGTTTGATCCTGACTATGGGTGCTGTCTATATGGAGTTTGCAACTTTTTCCTGTGACCGCATGGGTTTTCTCCAGGTGCTCTGGTTTTCTCCCACTCTGCAAAGACGTACAGGTTTGTAGGTTAATTAGCATCAGTAAAAATGGTAAATTGTCCCTAGTGCGTAGGATAGTGTTAGTGTACAGGATAATCACTGGTCAGCATGGATTCCGAGGGGCCAAAGGGCCTGTTTCCACGTTGTATCTCTTAAGTCTAAAGTCCGAAGTAAATAGATATTGAAGGTATTCTGTAATGAAAACAATGTATGAGAAATGGTTATTTAAATTTTGAAGAGAAGCAATTAAACTGAAGCCCTGATCTACTCTTTAGACAATCATTTTCTTTCGATGTAGAGATTTAGAGGTTTAAAGTTTAGAGATATAACTTGAAAACGGGCCCTTCTACCCACCGAGTCCATGCCAATCAACAATCAGCCAAACAATAGTTCAATGTTATCCCAGTTTTGCATCCTAAACACTAGGGGCAATTTACAGAAGCAATTAACCTACAAACCCGCATGTCTTGGGGATGTAGGAGGAAACCAGAGCACCCGGCAAAAATCCATGCGGTCACAGGGAGAACATACAAACTCCGCAAAGACAGCGCCCGTGGCGTGGACTCGGTGGGCTGAATAGCCTGTTCCCACGCTGTAACTCTAAACCAAACTAAACTAAACTTTTCACTTCTGACGTTACCGCTTGGAAATTAGATCATGGATCTCCATTTATTTCAGCATGACACAACTGAAAATGTATTTTCCATAGAATGGAATGCGATAACAACTATTTCCAGGTCATTTGGTGTCACTCCTGTAATTTAACCAGGCACTTCCTGGCATGTGTCGTGTTGTTGTATTTTACGGGATTTCCATGTCATAACAGGAAAGAGATCATATACTTTCTATGACCAGTCTGGTTAACTGAGTTAAGTCCCAATCTTACATTTTATTCTTTGTCCTTACTCACCACAATCCCACCATCTGCCGTTCTCTGCACATCTCACATATCTCTGACTTAGCCAGTGCTTGAAATGTCCCTCAATCATCCTCCATATGACAGCCCAATGGGCTGTCTGCCCGATCTCTTGCAATCTCGATTTCAGTTTAGAGTTTAGAGTTTAAAGATACAGTGTGGAAACAGACCCTTCAGCCCACCGAGTCCGCGCCGACCAGTGATCCTCCTTACCTTGGTTTTATCCTACACACTCGGGGCAATTTACAGAAGCCAATTAACCTACAAATCTGTACGATTTTGGAGTGTGAGTGGAAACTGGAGCACCCGGGAAAAACCCAGGGAGAACACAGGGAGAACTTACAAACTCCCTACACAGACAGCACCCATAGTCGGGATCAAACCTGGGTCTCTGGCGCTGGGAGGCAGTGAATCTACCATTGTGCCTGTGGGCTGCCCTATGGGCAGTTAAATGCTGGCTCAACCTGTGAAGCGAACATCCATTGAATCAATATATAAACAGCACATTTTTGCCCTGAAGTTGTGCTATGCCAGTTCACTGGTACACGAAGCCTCAAGTATGCTGTTGCTATGACCTTTTAACACCCCCTTCAGAGTGCATCCACATTTCCAAGCCTACTGTTCACAAGATACAAAGCACATAATAAAATGTAGTTCGTTAGTGAAATTGAAAAAGTAACAAAAGAGTGCTGGATATCCACATTTTATGTTAGCTTTAGTGCGGCTGTGTATAAACTCTGAATAGGATTCGGAGGATAGTTTCATTCAAACAATAATTTGCTTGTTTTTAAGGTTTGAATAAGGGTAAATCAATGACCTTACAGGAGCAGCTCATTAATGGATTGTTTAGCCTGGCGGGATTTATGTCGAGAACGATGGTACTGATTCTTAAATACAGGTGTTAGATCAACGAATTTCAGAAAATAGGCTGAGCACTCATTAAGAGGTCTTGGCGTGTAGCTGTTCCTTGCAGAAGCTGAAGGTCACAAAGGAAGGAGGCTGGGGTAATATATTTTCATCCTGCTGTATAATTAAGGTGAGAGGCAACTGCAAGTAACCAGCTCTCTGGCCTTCCAATAAACTTTTAGGATTGATTATCAAGGAGGAAATGTTGGAAGTCTGATAATCATTAAAGCTAATCCTAACAAAAACAAGGGCAACATTCATTTTCTCCCTTAATTTTACGGCAGCAAAACTGGCAGTGTGCTGAAAAGCTACCAGCTATTTTCTGTCACACTTCCAAATAGGATTTCCTTGTAAAATATAACCAAAGGCAAAACTGGTTCACTTGCAGCATTAGCTTGAGTTTCATTGATGTACGTCAACTGAACCAAGACAAGGCTTAGATCAGCCCAGCTATTCTTAATTTCAGCAGAGTTAATAGAAAATTTAGGGAACCATAGAGGTGGCATTATAAAATGTGCTGGAGGCAGTTTATGACTCTTAAAAATAGACAGGAGAATGTGGTGCTCTCTATTTGGTTTGATTGCAAAAATGTGCATTGTAGCTTTACATTTAGCAACCCCCGCGTGAAACTCCAAGCGAACACTTCCACTAAATCCCAGTAATTGAAACAAGCTGGGTATAATGAGGCAAGCTAGCAGGAAACGGATGGGCTTTACACCCCTTCATTGGTGCTTCAGCCATTGTATTTTGACGCCTCTAGGGTGGGTAACTGCCTGCCTTTAATGAACCAATAAAAGTGAGATTGGCTTGTCTCAGCGTCACCATCAAAATGAAAACTCCACAAGTGGCCTCCTCATAAAGAGGCACCATTTAAACCATGTGGACGTAATCACCAGGAAACGATGCCCCGTTGAAAACACTCTTCTTAACTGGAGTTGAGTTTAGTTTAGTTTAGTGTCACATGTACCCAGGTACAGTGACAATTTTTTGTTGCGTGCTAACCAGTCAGCGGAAAGACAATACATGATTACAATTGTCCACAGGATAAAGGGAATAAAGTTTAGTGCAAGATAAAGTCCAGTAAAGTCAGATTAAGGATCTAATGAGGTAGATAATAGCTCAGGACCGCTCTCGAGTTGATGGTACGATGCTAGGTAAAAACTGTCCATGAATCTGGAGGTGTGCTTTTTCACACTTTTGCACCTCTTGCTTGATGGGTAAGGGGAGAAGGAGTGACCGGGGTGAGACTAGTCTTTGATTATGCTGGTGGCCTTGTCAAGGCAGCGTGAGGTGTAAATGGAGTCAATGGAAGGTTGGTTTATGTGATGACCTGGGCTGTGTCCACAATTCTATGCAACAATGTGGATGGCTTCATTGTAATTATGTATTGTCTTTCCGCATACTAGTCAGCACGCAACAAAAGCTTTTCACTGTATCTTGTTACACGTGACAATAAACTAAACTACACAAAACTAAATTAAACTAAACTAAACATGGCCAAATATGTAGGAAGGAACTGCAGATGCTGGTTTCAACAAAAGATAGACACAAAAAGCTGGAGTAACTCAGCAGGTCAGACAGCATCTCTGGAGAAAAGGAAGAGGTGTCCCTTCTTCAAACAGTCTTGACCCGAAACGTCACCTATTCCTTTTCTCCAGAGATGCTGTCTGACCCGCTGAGTTACTCCACCTTTTTGTGTCTCTAAATGTGGCCCAGTTGGGCTGCACAGGAGAGCTTCAAGGTAAAGGAGTAGACGAATGTGCAAGAAATGACCACACCTAAGATGAATAAGGAAGCAAATTTGGGATCCACAGACTTTGGGGAAGGAGGTGTGTGATTTGTCAGGTTTAATTTCAGAGATACAGAATGGAAACAGTGCCTTCAGCCCTTCAAGTCCACACTGGCCATGGATCAGCCTTGCACACTAGTTCTATTTTATTCCACTTTCTCATTCACTCCCGACACACTAGAGGAACTTTACAGAGGGACAAAATAATTTACGAACCGCCACATCTTTGGGATGTGGGAGGAAACCCACATGGTCACAGGGAGACTGTGCAAAATGCACGCAGATAGCACCCGAGGGCAGGATCGAACCCATATCTCTGGCGCTGTGAGACAGTGGTCCTACCAGCTGCGCTACAGAGCCACTTCTGTAAGGGAGGGGTTTTTGAGGTGGAGTGCTGATTCTGCCCTTCATGCAGGGTTTCCTTGTGCTCCTGATGCATGGACTTGAGCAATGTCATCCTTCTCCCGATTGGATTATCTTCGAGCGAGTATTCCCAGGAGTCTTGAAGGTGCTGCATTTTCTCAACAACCTTGAATCTATTCCTCCGCCTGCCTCGTGATTCAGCAAGAACATTGCTGATCGTCAGAGGAAGTGTGTGCATTGAGGCTATAAATCCCACTCCTGGAAAATCGCTACTAATCAGTGCTTTGCTGGCAAAACTGCAGGACTCGGTTTGACCACCTCCAGGCATGTTTAACATACAAATCGGCAATTATCCACAACATTGCTTGCTACAGCCAGACTTTTAAACGGGGGTTTATGGCGAGTCTGGAGGCTCGTCTTTGTTAAAGAAGTTTATTGCGACAGCAACATTCGATTACAAAGTATAACGAACGAGATTACAGACAACCATTAACTCTAACTGTTCACTTCGAAGAACTCTCCCAACTGACTGGTTTTGGGCGCCAAACCCACACGTGACGTCGCTGTCCAATCAGCGGGCTCAACTCCCTGGACCAATCCCCACGGTCGCACCCACACGTGACCTTGCTGGCCAATCTGAGGGTTCGACTCCCAGGGCTAATCTCTATGGTCGCTACATGACCCCCCACAGAACCCGAGGTACGGAACCTAGCAGGGAGCCGGATTTCACGACCAGAACGAGTAAGGAGAGGGGCTGCCGGAACCACAGGAGCGGGGGGTCCCGGATCGGGTGGAACTGCAGGAGGACGGCCCAGTCGAGGCGTTTGGCCCACCAGGACAGGGCTGTCCGGATCCAAGTGCGCAGGTTTGAGCCTGGACACCGAGACAAGCTCACTCCTGCCGCCCACATCCAAGGTGAAGGTGACCGTCCCTTTATGCAACACGCGGAACGGGCCTTCATAGACCTTCTGCAATGGGGAACGATGGGCATCCCTACGCAGAAACACAAACTCACAGTCCTTCAAGGCAGGCGGTTCATGCACCCTGAAACACCCATGACGCGAAGTAGGATCCGGAGCCAGGGAATCCACTCGCGCCCGGAGTGATGCCAAAACCGACAGAACCGAGGGCTGCTGACCAGAGGACTCCGGAAGGAAATCCCCGGGCACTCGAAGTGGCGAGCCATATACCAGTTCCGCGGACGAAGCACCGAGATCCTGCTTAGGAGCAGTCTGAATGCCCAAAAGGACCCAGGGAAGTTGGTCTACCCAGTCCGGCCTTCCAGCCGCGCACAGAGGGCCGCCTTACGTTGCCGATGAAACCTCTCCACGAGCCCATTAGCCTGTGGGTGGTACGCCGTGGTCTGCTGCAACCGGGAGCCATACAGCTCCGCCAGGGTGGCCCAAAGGGCAGAGGTGAACTGGGATCCCCTGTCTGTGGTAATGACGGACGGAACACCGAAACGGGCCACCCAATGGAGGGCCAGGGCCCGGGCACAAGAGGCAGCGGAGGTATCGGACAACGGGAAAGCCTCCGGCCACCGGGTGAATCGTTCAACCACCGTGAGCAGATGAGTGTAGCCCCGGGAGGAAGGTAAAGGCCCAACTAAATCAACATGAATAGGGAAAAAACGGGCCGCAGGAACCGCGAACTCTTGCACTGGGGGTTGAACATGGTGGTGAACTCTAGCGGTCTGGCAGGGAACGGCCCCAAGCGGCTACCTGCTTTCGCAGGCCATGCCACACAAACCGAGCGGCCACTAAGGCAGAGGTGGAGTGGATGGACGGGTGCGCCAGCCCGTGAATGGCATCAAACACCCGGCGCTGGAGGGAGGCCGGCACCACCGGCCTGGGGCGGGGAAAGGAAACATCACACCAGACCTTTGTACCCGCAGGCCACCTGGGCCAACTTTAACCCCGAAGTGGTGGACTGGTATGCTGAGGCGGTGTCTGCCAGGAGCTGTGCCTCCGCAAGCTCCTGGAGATCCACCTCGCAGTCCACCGCTGAAATGGGGGAAACGGCTGGCCGGGACAAGGCGTCAGCAACGGCATTAAGCTTACCCGCGACATGATGGACATCAGTGGTAAACTCTGAGATGGCAGTCAGGTGCCGCTGCTGGCGGGCCGACCATGGGTCGGACAATTTTGAAAAAGCTAAAGTCAACGGTTTGTGGTCCGTAAAGGCCACAAATGGGCGGCCTTCTAGGAAATACCTAAAGTGACGGACAGCTAAATAGAGAGCCAGAAGCTCTCGGTCAAAGGCGCTATACTTCCGCTCAGCCGAACTCAGCTGTCGGCTGAAAAACGCCAAGGGCTGCCAAAGGCCATCCACCTGCTGCTCCAAAACCCCTCCCACTGCCACGTCCGACGCATCGACCGTCAGGGCCGTGGGGGCGGAGGCGCTCGGGTGGACGAGCATGGTGGCGTCTGCCAGAGCCGCTTTAGCTGCCTCAAAGGCCGTCTCAGCGGCCGCGGACCATTCTAACTCCACAGGTTTGCCCGCGAGACACTGGAAGAGTGGACGCATGACCCGTGCCGCTGCCGGGACGAACCTATGGTAGAAGTTCACCATGCCCACGAACTCCTGCAACCCCTTCAATGTGGTGGGCCGCGGGAATGCACGGACAGCCTCCACCTTCTCGGGCAAAGGGGTGATTCGGTGTCCTAAGAAATCAATAGAATGGAGGCCAAATTGACACTTGGAAGGTTGGATGATGAGCCCGTGGTCTTGGAGCCGCCGGAACACGGTCCGCAAATGGGCTAGGTGTTCCTGCTCCGAGTGGCTGGCGACCAGGATATCATCTAAATAAATGAAAACGAAAGGCAAATCTCGACCAACATGGTCCATGAGTCACTGAAAAGCCTGTGCCGCGTTCTTTAAACCGAAACGCATACGCAACCATTCGAACAACCCGAACGGAGTGATCGTGGCAGTCTTTGGTATGTCCTCCGGGCGCACAGGGATCTGGTGGTAGCCCCGCACCAAATCGATTTTGGAGAAAACCACGGCACCTTCCAGCCCAGACGAGAAGTCTTGGAGGTGCGGTATGGGGTAGCGGTCGGGCGTGGTGACGGCATTGAGGCGCCGGTAATCGGTCATGCCTACTGAATCCGAAGGTTATAACAAGAGTACCTTCAGTGCCTCGTACTTGCCTTCTGCAGGAGGGGCGATGATGAACCGCATCACCCGCGCGGACGTCTCCGGCGGTAGAGCACTGACGAAGTAATAGTACTTTGTCTCGTCCGTCGAGATGTTTCTTCGGTGAAACTGAGCTTCGGCATGGACAAACCAAGATTGTGGTTGATGTGCCCAAAACGGCGGTAGGTGAATGCTGACCACTTTTAGCAGCGGTGTGCCGGGCATAGGAACCAAAGACGAGGCGTCTTGTTCACCCATGGTAGGTGATTGGCTGGATCACGCGGGGTCACCAATATGGCGAGTCTGGAGGCTCGTTCTTTGTTAAAGAAGTTTATTGCGACAGCAACATTCGATTACAAAGTATAACGAACGAGATTACAGACAACCATTAACTCTAACTGTTCACTTCGAAGAAATCTCCCAACTGACTGGTTTTGGGCGCCAAAACCACACGTGACGTCGCTGTCCAATCAGCGGGCTCAACTCCCTGGACCAATCCCCACGGTCGCACCCACACGTGACCTTGCTGGCCAATCTGAGGGTTCGACTCCCAGGACTAATCTCTATGGTCGCTACAGGTTCTTTATTAGCGCAGTACCCACTTAATGCTTGCTTAATATCCCATTGCAAAATAATTAGCGGTGTACATTGTGGTGTTCAACAGTCACGTAGGGCCTCGAGTGTGCTGGTGGGAATTGGGAGGGAGGGGAGGGGAGGAATTCCCAGTGTCGGCTGAACTTTATTCCAGGCTTGTGAATACCGGCTGGGATTAGGGTTATGACTAAATTAATGCGTTATACAGCCACTGCCCGACTTACGCAACAGGTTATGTAAACTCACGCTTACATAAACAATTCTGCCCTCAGTCCATAGTGCAATTAATGTAGTTTGTAATTTCCACAACATTGTCCGATCACTCAAGTGTGCAACGGAAACAAATTGGCAATGGCGGCTGTGCTTACCCAGAAGGCCGCGCGCCACAGAAAGTGCCCCGGACGGCGCTGGGACGGTTAATACTCTCAGTGAATTATTTTGGGCAGGGGATGGGGATGGTGAATCCAACTTACATAAAATCCAACTTACATAAGCATTCACGGAACATAACCCTTATGTAAGTCAGGGAGTGCCTGTATTCTCATTTTACAATTTGTACATTTAACTTGATAAGAATCAGAAGCAACACGAGAAAGTAGATTAGTATTGTGCGGGTAGACCATTATTTGCTACATCTCTCTAATCACTTTTGTTTTCTGGTTTATACGATGCCGCATTGAATCTGGGAGCTCACTAGCCAGGAGTAAAATGTAGAAAAAATGAACTGCAGATGCTGCTTTGCAAAAAAGACAAAACAACAAAGTGCTGGAGTACGTCTCGACCCGAAACGTCACCCATTCCTTCTCTCCCTGCTGAGTTACTCCAGCATTTTGTGAATAAATCGATTTGTACCAGCATCTGCAGTTATTTTCTTATATATAAAGTGCTGGAGTAACTCAGCAGGTCAGTCAGCATCTCTGAAGAACAAGGATTGGTGACATTTCAGGTCGATACCCTCCTTTGGACTGGAGAGATCTGGGGAAAACCCACATGGTCACAGGGTGAACATGCAAACTATGTACAGACAGCATCCGTAGTCGAACCTGGGTCTCTGGAAATGCGAGGTAGCAACTCTACCACTGCGCCACTTTGCCAGTCATGAATAGGTGGCATAAGTAGATTAATTTATTATCATAATAATCATTATTAATGGTCCTTTTTGTGTTGTCTTATCATGGTTTTAAGTGGTTTCTGATTCAAAATCCACTGACAGTAATCAATTATCAAGTGGTTGCAGAAACAAAGCACTGCAGATACCAATTTACACAAAAGGGCACAAAGTGCTGGATTAACTCAGCGGGCCAAGCAACAGCCACCAGTATCAGAGGAAGAGGCACAGCAGTGCAGCGGTAGAGTTGCTGCCTCACAGCACCAGATACCCGGGTTCCATCCTGACTACAGGTACAGTTTGTATGGAGTTTATAATGTTCTCCATGTGACCATTTGGGTTTTCTCTGGGTGCTCCGGTTTCCTCCCACACTCCAATGATGTGCAGGTTTGTAGGTTAATTGACTTCTATAAAATTGTAAATTGTCCCTAATGTGTAGGATGGTGTGCTAGGGCGCTAGTGCACAGACTGGGTGGGCCAAAGGGCCTGTTTCCATGCTGTATCTCTAAAGTCTAAGGCACAAGGTCCCTCTAGTTTTAGACTGTATCTAGTAACATGTAATGCCCATGAGGGTCTGCTAATAATGATATCATGAAGTATAATAAAAATGTAATAACTTGCACAGTTGTACAAGACATACTCATGTGTTACTGCTGTGGTCACAGTTTGAGACACAGTGGTGGCTGACAGTGAGTTCTCTTGGCTACATGCACGATTATCTCTGCTAGTTGTCAGCCAGGTGGTTAGAAAGCACAGTTGATGCAAGCTGTGACAATGACCTAAAGGGAATGCTGACATTTGACCCTCCCATTCTTCTAACAAGTAAGCTGCCTGTTAACTTCAAATGACTCGCCGATGAGAGATGGCTTTTAAAAGCCCACATATGAAAATAATGCCACATTGTTAATTAAAAAATATATATTTTGTGAGTTAGAAGCCTGAAAACTGTAACATTCAGGTTCAGGAACAGCTTCTTCCATACAGCCATCAAGCTATTGAACACTACGACCTCCAAATAAGCTCTGAATTAAATAGACTTAGGGACATTGGTTTTGTCATATATGTAGATCTTGTCATATGTAAATGAGAAAAAATGTTCAGTATATAATTCTATATATACTGAACCTTTTTTCTCGTTTATTATATTATTCACAGAATACTATGTTTACATATTCTGTTGTGCTGCAACAAGTAAGAATTTCATTGTTCTGTCTGGGACATATGACAATAAAACACTCTTGGCTCTTGACTCTAATTGATTACAATTTTAAAGGAAATTTAGTTTAGATTCGTTTTATTGATTTGTTGTCACATGCACCGAGGTACAGTGAAAAGCCTTTGTTTGCGTGCTATCCAATCAAAGAAAAGACTAAACATGATGACAATCAAGCCGTCCACAGTGCACAGATAAAGGGTACAACGTTTAGTGCAAGATAACGTTCGATAGGGTCCGATTAAAGATAGTTTAAAGTTCTCCAGTGAGGTCAGGACTGCACTCTAGCTGATGAGAGGGCACTAATAACAGCTGGGAAGAAACTCTCCATGAATCTGAAGGTGTGCATTTCCCAACTTCTGTACCTCCTGCCTGATGAGAGAGTGGAGAAGAGGGAGTAGTCCATGATTAGGCTGGCTGCCTTGCCAAGGCAGCGTGAAACGTAGATGGAGTCAATGGAAGGGAGGTTGGTTTGCGTGATGGTCTGGGCTGCTTCCATGACTCTGCAACTTCATTGTTCCATTTCAGTATATATGACAATAAAGCACTCATGACTCTTGAAGCTTAACTTGAAATAAAGTGTGCAATTCATCTGAATCAAGAACTCAATTATAAATGGAGGTTTCAATGCAGAAGAATCACTTTGGAACAATGAGCAGAAGATGAAATGTCAGTCTGAAGAAGGGTTCCAACCTGAAATGTAAAAGTCCAATCTGAATTATTAACAAATATAAGTAAAACTAAAGATGGATGGGCAGTAAGATTTATTTGTTCTGCAGCTTCATTAACTGCTTATTCTTTCATTGTTAATTTAAAAAAATAGGTGAAGATATACGAGTCTGATTTTCTTGTCACCATTATAATTTAAAATGGTAAGATACATGGAATACATACAATATTTCAGGATTCCATTGATCATAGTAGTCCAAGTATAAAAGGATTTATTTTGCTCGTTAGTCCTCTCGTTTATTATAATTACACGACCTCATAGTTAATGCTAATGGAGTTCATGAAGAATGGATCACGACAATTCTCATGGATTTTGGATGTATCAGATAGCAATGTAAAGCAAAATCCTGATATACTGAAACATAAGCACAATTTTTGCAATAAATTACGTACACGCACAGTTAAGGGTTTGTACTGCACAGCCATAAAATTGGTTTCATGCATGTAGATCACAAAAGCACTGAATTTACTGACAGGCCAACAGAAAAACTGAAAGATAATTTCTGTTGATTCATCTATGTTTCCGCACAGTTGAAATAAGTGCAAATCATATTGTCGCAGTTTAAAGCACAGTCAGAAATTGTACAATTTCTGTGTAAGAGGTGCAGCACTTGGGTGGCACATAGCGCAGCAGTAGAGTTGCTGCCTCACAGCACCAGAGACTTGGGTTCGAGCCAAACTACGGGTGCTATCTGTATGGAATTTGTACATTCTGCCCGAGACTGCGTGGTTTTTTCCCTGGGTTCCTCTATGCTCTTGTTCCCTCCCACATCCCAATGATGTACAGGTTTGTAGGTTAATTGGCATCGGTAAAAATTCTAAATTGTCCCCAATGTGTAGGATAGTGCTAGTGTACGGGGATCGCTGGTCGGCGTGGACTCGGTAGGCCGAAGAACCAGTTTCCATTAACTATCTCTAAAATAAACCAAAAGAGAGAACAGATAATACTGATCTGATCACTTGAAGTTTGTAAAACATTTAAAGTGGCAGTTATATTCGGAACGTAAATTATGCCTTCAAATTCATTGTAGGAAGACAGCTGATTGGGGAGCTCATCAATAGTATTTTAGGAGCTTAGTTGCGCTCTTTTTATATCAGCGACGCTTATTCACTTTAACTAGTGGCCAATTCCATCATATCTCTAGCTTAACAGATGGCAGCAACTAATGAAAAGACCTTTTTTAATTAGGCCGTCCAAAGATATTTATTCACGTTGGAGGTCCTAATAAAGTTTCATTGACCAGGTTTGGGGCTGTCAGTTTCCAGCAGTTGCCATCTGCTTAGTGGCAGAAATGGGCAGTTGGAATAGTCTTTGCATTTCCCACTTCAGTGAGCTGGAAACCAGACTGTTGTACATTTCTCCTCACCTTGGAAACCCCTCAATCATGTTCAAGGCAATAATTTTACAATATCTTTTATTACTCACTTACAGAGAACCCCAACGGTGACACTCCTGCTGCACTAAAAGATTTTCTGGGGAAACCCACATTAACAGATCTATCTCGTTTTGTCTAGTTTTTAGTTTAGAGATGCAGCGTGGAAACAGGCCCTTCAGCCCTCTGAGTCCACGCCGACCAACGATCCAGGCACACTAACACTATCCTATACACACATGGGACAATTTACAATTTTTACCAAAGATAATTAACCTACAAACCTGTATGTTTTTGGAGTGTCGGAGGAAAGTGGAGCACCCAGAGAAAACCCTGCAGGTCATGGGGAGAACGGACAAACTCCGTACAGAGAGCACCCGTAATCAGGATGGAATCCGGGTCTCTGGTGCTGTAAGGCAATAACTCTATCATTGCGCCACCGTGCTGTCCATTAGTGAGTTTCGACATGATGACATTATGTGATCAACAAAAAAAACACCTTCTTAAATTCACTTATTAACCATAAGAAATCATATAATGTAGAAGGCCAACATGAAGAGCGAGTGGTTAGCATTCCAAATCTAAGCCTAAACCAAAACACCTCAATGATTCAACTTTTGGATCTTGGTGAACACAGATGGGTGACGTTTCGGATTGAGACCCTTTTTCGGACCGATTGTTGTGTAGAGAGGGGGATGAAAGTAGGAAGGGAGGAGGGGCAATGTCAGCAAGACAAAGGAGATAGTGATCGACTTCAGGAAGTGAAGCGATACACATACCCCAGTTTGCATTGATGGTGCCGAAGTAGGATGGTTGAAAACTTCAAATTCTTAGGAGTCAATATATCCAACAACTTCTCCTGGATCACCCATATTGAAGCAATGACCAAGAAAGCATACCAATGCTAAGGCAGTATCCTTAGAATGCTTAGGAAGTTCACCATATCCCCTACAACTCTCACCAACTTCTACAGATGCACCATAGAAAGCATTTTATCAGGATGCACCACAACTTGGTTTGGGAACAGCTCCATCGAAGACCTCAAGAAATTGCAGCGAATTGTGGACGCAGCCCAGACCGTCACATAAACTAACCTCCCTTCTATTTTCTCCATTTATACCTTACACTGCCTCAGCAAGGCCAGCAGCATAATCAAGGATGAGTCGCACCCTGGCCACTCCCTCTGGTCCCCTCTCTCATCAGGCAAAAGGTACAGAAGTGTGACAACGCACACCTCCAGATTCAGGGACAGTTTCTTCCCAGCTGTTATCAGGCAACTGAATCATCCTATCACACCCAGAGAGCAGTGCTGAACTACTATCTACCTCTTTGGTGATCCTCGGACTAACCTGGATTGGACTTTTGGATTGTCTTGCCTGGCAGGTACTAGGTTGATTCAATGTTTATTAATTGCTAACAGTTCTCTGGATGTGGTTGTGCTGAGCTTTAAATATTTGAATATAAGCCTGTGATCTATTTCTCCATAGAATGCTGCCTGGAGAAATACTAAACTGAATGTGATGCTCAGACGCTTTCAACAAATAAGACTTTTAATATTTCCCTTTGATACTGTGGGTTTCTTCATCTCCTGCAGTTGCTACATGTAGCAGCAGCATGAAGCTAAGAAAAGAAGCAATGGACTGCTACCACATTCACTGCTTTACAGTATTCAGCAAGAAGCTTGCTTCTTGCCCCTTGTGCTGTTGTTAAGCTGCCAACTGAATGCCAGATATATTCCAGTATCAGCATGAATCCATCAGCATGTTAGTCATATAACAACAGGATAAGATGATTCCCTCTGAATCAATGTTAACTCTAGCATGTCCCATCTGAGTCAGGATACATAGAACATCTGACATAGCACAGTACAGCACAGGAACAGAACAGCTACAGCCTGCAATGTTTTTGCTGTACATGTTGCCAAATTAAACCAGTCTCATCTGCCTGTACATGAGTTTACTGTTACGTGTACCGAGATGCAGTGAAATGCTTTCGTAGCGTACTAGCCAGTCAGCAGAAAGACAATACACGATTACAATCGAACCATTCACAGTGTGTTAATACATGATAAAGGGAATAACGTGATTAAACTTTACAGGCAAGATAACGTCCAGTAAAGTCCATGGGTCTCCAATGAGGTAGATAGTAGTTCAGGACTCACCTTATAACTGTGCCCGCTAGTGTTGGACATTTCCAACCTGGGAAGAAGGTTCTGACTGTCTACCTTATTAAATCCTTTCATCATTTTATATACAGTGCATTCAAAAAGTATTCAGACCCCTCCACATTTTCCACATTTTGCAACGTTACAGCCTGATACTAAAATTGATTAAATTCATTATTTTTAATCATCAATCTACGCCCAATACCCCATAATAATAAAGTAAAAACAGGTGTTTAGAAATTTTTGCAAAGTAATTAAACAAAAATAACTGAAATATCACATTTACATAAGTATTCAGACCCTTTAGTCAATACTTTGATGAGGCATCTTTGGTAGTAATTACAGCCTCAAGTCTTCTTGGGTATGACACCACAAGCTTGGCACACCTGTATTTGGGTAATTTCTCCCATTCTTCTCTGCAGATTCTCTCAAGCTCTATCAGGTTGGATGGGGAGCATCGATGCACTGCTATTTTCAGGTCCCCGCCCAAAATGTCACCACTCCAGGTAGGAAAAAGGAACTGGAGATGTTGGTTTACCAAAGAAAGACACAAAATGCAGGAGTAATTCAGCGGTCAGGCAGCAACTCTGGAGAACATCAATAAGTGATGTTTCGGGTCAGGACACTTCTTCAGACCTATACACGTCATCTATCCATGTTCTCCAGATATGCTGCCTGACGCATTGAGTTACTCCAGTACTTTGTGCCCTTTTGTGTAAATCAGCATCTGCAGTTTCTTATTTTGAGTAGCTTGTGGGAACACTTTAATGTTTTTAGATTAACCATAACATACAACATTGGTGAAGCCACATTTCGAGTATTTGTACAAGACAGTGGTGAGGCCACATTTAGAATATCGTATTCCGTTTTACTCACCCATTTATAGGAAAGAAATGTTAAGCTGGAAAAGGTGCAGAGAAGATTTATGAGGATGTTGCCTGGACTCAAGGCCCAGAGCTATAGGGAGAGGTTAAACAGGCTCCAACTTTATGCCTTGGAGGGCAGGAGGATGAGGGACGATCTAATAGAGGTGTATAAGATCATGAGAGGAATAGACAGGGTAAATGCACAATGTTTTCAGAATAGGGGGATCAAGACTAGAGGACATAGGTTTAAGGTGAGGAGGGAATTTTTTAATAGGAACTTGAGGGGCAACTGCTTTTTTCATAAAGGGCAGTAGGTATATAGAATGAGCTACCGGAGGAGGTAGTTGAGGCAGGTTCTATCACAAAATTTAAAATACATTTGGACAGGATATGGATAGGATAGATTTGGAGGAATATGGGGCCACTGCAGGCAGGTATAGATGGGGCATGTTGGTTGGCATGGGCAAGTTGAGCCAAAGGGCCTGTTTCTACTAAGCAGATAAGGAGTCTTTGATTTTGCTGCAATCCCTTACTTTGTACCAGCATCTGTAGAGCCAGGCATTATGGCATACACTGACGCTTCAATTTGATGACATTTTGGACAGAAAGGCTATTTTTGAAATTGAACGATTACTCAAATGGGACTGAAATTTAGTCCTATTACTAAATTAAGGGACTACAATGGAGAACAAAGGCCGTTTATCAATGAATCAGGTTGCGAAATGTATTTGTGTATGTGTAATGTCGGCTAATATTAGTTCATTCGTGGCTGCTGGAACTGATACCACTCATGTTAATTGTGAGAGTTATAATCTGGAGTGCAGTTCAGTTTAATGTAATTATTCCCCGATCGCTACAGTTCATTTAGCAGCTGAAATACTTCTGTGAAATTGGTGCCGAAACGATACATCCTTTGTAACTGCACCACAGTTTCTAAACAGGACTATTTTTAAGCAACAGGGATTAATTTTAAATCTATTAACTCTTGCATTGAGAATCTATAATTCAGCATTTAAAAAAGCATTATGTATGCCTTATCTCGGAGTAATAGAACATAATCCATTTTTAACCCACATTTCCAGTTTAAGGTAATGAATTTTTATGCAGAATTGTTAATTCTACAATCCACAATATGAAAATTTAGTTGTACATTAAGATTAGTTTAGTTTAGTTAAGTTTAGTTTAGAGATACAGTGCCGAAACAGGCCCTTCAGCCCACCAAATCCGCACGCACCATCAATCCCCGCACGCTTACACTATCCTACACATACCAGGGACAGCTTACAATTTTACCAAGCCAATTAGTCGACAAACATGTACGTCTTTGGAGTGTGGGAGGAAACCAGAGCACCTGGTGAAATCCCATGCAGGTCATGGGGAGAATATACAAACTCCATACAGATAGCTCCTGTAGTCAGGATTGAACCTGGGCCTCTGGCGCTTCAAAATATAAGTAGGGGCGTGGCTGTGTTCTGCAGCTGCGGCTCACCGGCAGTCTCTCTGTCTTTTTTTGTTTTTTTTGTCTATTGTCATCGTTTAATGTACGTTTTGTTCTATTTTTAACTCTGTGTATGTGGGGGGGGGGGGAAACCTTTTTTTAAAATCTCCTCCTCAACGGAGATGCGACCTTTACCGTGTCGTATCTCCGTTTGCGCTACGGCCTAACATCGTGGAGTCGGCGGCCTCCAACTGGGATCGACCTTGAAGACTCCGGTCGCAGGGCCTGGACTTACCATCTCGGAGTCTTCGGCCGTGGGCCCTGCAGACCGCAACATCGGGAGTTCGCAGGTCCCTGGCTGGCGACTGGTTTTTGGGAGCTCCAGCCTTAGCAGCTTCGACCGCCCCGAAGTGCGAGGTACGATCGACCCGCTCGCAGGCCCTTCATCGCCCTGCGTGGCTCGGCCGCAGCACTTTCCATCGCCCGGTGGGGGCTCAGGACCTTCATCGGCCTGCTCGGCTCGGCTCGGCCCTGGGACTTTCCATCGCCCGGTGGGGGCTCAGGCCCTTCATCGGCCTGCTTGGCTCGGCCCTGGGACTTTCCATCGCCCGGTGGGGGCTCAGGACCTTCATCGGCCTGCTCGGCTCGGCTCGGCCCTGGGACTTTCCATCGCCCGGTGGGGGCTCAGGACCTTCATCGGCATGCTCGGCTCGGCCCTGGGACTTACCATTGCCCGGTGGGGGCTTCAAAAAAGTTGGGAGCCTCGATCACCTCGTGGCACCACGGGAGAAGAAATCAGGAGGAGATAAGACTTTGCCTTCCATCACAGTGAGGGTGTGCCTAGAGCAATCACTGTGATGGCTGTTTGTGTAAAAATTGTATCTGTGTGTCCTGTGCTTTTTGCTGTCTACTGCCGGACCCTGACGTGAGAGGACGCTGGCGTTGTTTATTCGCTGCTTCTCCGTTAGGATAGTTTGTCTGTTTGTTTTTATGTTATGATTGTTTATGTAAAGCGCTTTGAGCTTCTGGAAAGGCGCTATATAAAATAAATGCTTATTATTATTATTATTATTAAAAGGGCCTGTCCCACTTAAGCGATTTTAAAGCGACTGCCGGCGACTAGGCTGTCGCCGACAGTTCGCCGGGGTGTCGCGGGCATGTTCATGAGGAGTCTTCCAAAAATCGTAGTGGATCTCAGCGCATCACTGAGAAATCATCCGGTTTGAAATTTCTCGGCGACAGCTGGCTTGTCGCCAGGTATCGTAGCTTATTGCGGGTGCTGTCGCATGCTGTCCCCAGGTTTGATAGGTTCTCTTACATGCATTTAGAAGCACATAATATTAAAATAAGTAAAGTCATTTCAAAATACCATAAAATGCTTGTGTTTAACCAATTTATTTACCGTCAGGACATTTGACAGGAAGACTGGAGGCGACAGTTTGACGGTCAGGTAAGCGTGGGAATTTCGCGATGTTTATCAGCGATCAGCGATTACATTTAAAGTGGGCTCCAAACCCAGATATGCAACACAGAAACCAGATTTGCATCTCCTGTACATTTTCAAAGAATGCCCACACACTTTTCACAAAAATCCACTTAACCACTTAAAAAAAATTTTTTTTTAATACAGCTATTAGTAAATCCAGTTTATTCCTTGTTACAGTGAAGCTTGGTTTTTAAGTAACCCATACAAGGTGTTATAGTTCAAAACTCTCGTCCTTTCCGACTTGTCAGTGATTTCAGCGAAAATCAGGACGCCGGAGAAACATTGACAGCATGGGAATTTTCGCGATGTTTCCGAAGACGGTGTAATCTCGACCTGACTCGGCATTGTTGTAGTCATTGTCGTCGGGTAAAAGAAAAGTTCGGCGATCTGCTACGACTTTGACAGTCGCCGGCAGTCACCCAAAAAATCGCCTAAGTGGGACAGGCCCTTAAGGCATTAACACTACTGGTGTGCCACCATACCGCCCTGTATATCTCTTTATCAAAGTACAGTAATAATCATTCTTGGACCAAATTAGTAGGACATTAGTCCTATAATCTACCATTTTATCTTGACAGAAAATAATGACTTTTGTCAGAAAGCTACCATGACAAACAAAATTTGTTTTAGGCGACGTCTGCAGCTCAGAGATGCAAGTATCTAGTTTAGTTTAGATTAGTTTAATTTATTATTGTTTGTACCGAGATACAGTGAAAAGCTTTTATTTGTGTGCTAACCAATCAAAAAAAAAGTTATACGTTATACTGTACATGAATACAATCAAGCCGTCCACAGAGCAGATATAGAGGATAAAGGGTACAACATTCAGTGCAAGATATTGCATTGAAGTCAATAAAGTCCGATTAAAAGATAGTTCAAAGGTCTCCAATGAGGTAGATGGGAGGTCAGGACCGCACTATAGCTGGTGAGAGGACGGTTCCGTTGCTTGACAACAGCTGGGAAGAAACTGTCCCTGAATCTGGAGGCATGCGTTTTCCAAGTTCTGAACTCATGCCTGATGGGAGAGAGGAGATGAGGGACTGGTCCTTGATTATGCTGGTGGCCT
The DNA here is from genome assembly GCF_053455715.1 of Rhinoraja longicauda. NCBI lineage: Eukaryota > Metazoa > Chordata > Chondrichthyes > Rajiformes > Arhynchobatidae > Rhinoraja > Rhinoraja longicauda. The sequence continues at coordinate 27,283,125 of NC_135962.1, read as the reverse complement.
TGCCAGGGCAGCATGAAGAGTAGATGGAGTCAATGGAATGGAGGTTGGTTTGCATGATGGTCTGAGTTCCATCCAGAACTCTGCAATTTATTGTGGAATTTAATGTATCTGCATTCATCCAACAGGAGCAGAACAGCATTCAAGTTCATAAAATCCAAGCAAAGATAATCAACTGAAGGATTATTTCACATTATTGAATTCAACTTGGATGCACACAGTTTAATTGAGTTTAATTGAATGTTGTGATTCACTAATGGCAAAGTAAAACAGTATTTCTATACATCATTATGCCATGATTCATTAAATGAGTATTATCATATTGCTTCTGGGGTTATCAAAGTAATGTGGTTAATTATTAATAAGCATCTTTCTTCCTGTCGTAGAACAACTTTTACCTGGTTCACATTTGTTTGCACATTCCACAACACGCTAGCTTTGCCTCTGGCACGGAGGCAGACTCGCTTTCATGGACATGCTTGTTATGTTACACATGACTACCATTTGTGCGGCACTTCTAACGTATAAGGCACTTCACCAAGATCAGAAAACAGCACACGGAAAAATCTCAGCAGGTCAAGCAGCATCTGTAGAGGCAAAAGATGTAAGCTGATGTTTGGAGTTGAACTTCTGCACCAGGTCATATCATACTGGAGATATTAGGGCAGATGCCCTTAAATCGAGCGGCACGGTGGGGCAGCGGTTGAGTTGCTGCCTTACAGCACCAGAGACCCTGGTTTGATCCTGTCCGTGGGTGCTGTCTATATGGAGTTTGTACGTTCTCCTAGTGACTGCATGGGCTTTCTCAGGTGCTCTGGTTTCCTCCTACACTCCAAAGACGTACAGGTTAATTGGCTTCAATAACAGAAATTGTACAATTGTCCCTAGTGTGTAGGATAGTGTTAATGTACAGGGTGATCGCTAGTCAGCGTGGTGGTTAAAAGGGACTGTTTAGGCGCTGTATCTCTAAACTAAACTAAACTAAAATCTGATGAGGAATTAAGAGAGTGAGGAGTATTTAGTTGTCATATGCTCCGACAACAGAACTATAAACTTCATACTTACTGCAGCTTTACAGGCTGATTAGTGCAATAGGACACTAATAAATATATCATAATTAATAAGTTCATAAGTTCAGAGTTCACAGGAATTAGGCCATTCGGCCCACTGTGTCTACTTCACCATTCAATCATGGCTGATCTATCTTTCCCTCTCAACTCATTCTCCTGCCTTCTCCCCATAACCTTTGACACCCTTAGGCGAGAAACTGTCACTCTCTGCTTTTAAAATACCCAATGACTTGGTGTCCACAGCTGTCTGTGGCAATGAATTCCACAGATTTACCACCCTCTGGCTAGAGAATCTACACCTCACCTCTTTTCTAAAGGTTCCAAAGGTATAATGCAATAATCAGGAATATTAGATAACCAGATCATGATAGTTCAAAACTGTTATACAACAAAACAAATTCCACGGTAGATCACAGTTGCACAACTAGATGTTAGTGCTGGGCGGTGTTCCAGAGCCTGATGGTCGCTGGGAAGAAGCTGTTCTTTGAACTTGGACGTCACGGTTTACAGGCTCCTGTACCTTCTTCCCGATGGCAGTAGTGAGATGAGAGTGTGGCCAGGGTGGTGTGGATCTTTGATGGTGATTGCTGCCTTTTTGAGGCGGCGTCTCCTGTTGATCCTGTCAGTGGTGTGGAGGTCAGTACCCGTGACAGACCGAATAATGTCCACCACTCTCTGAGCCCTCCTTTTTTCCCTAGTCGTTCGAGTTACTGAACCAGGCCATGATGCAACCAGCCAGTATGCTCTTTATTGTCGACAATTGATGGAGTATTCGGCAGCATATTGAATCACTTCAATCTTGTAAGAAAGTAGAGCTGTTGATGATTGCGTCAATGTGCTGGGCCTGGGACCAATCTGTCACGCATGGCCTCGCATTTACCTGCCTCTCCCCCCCCCCCCCCCACAATCATTCTGAAGAAGGGCCCCGACCAAAAACATCACCTATCCATGTTCTCCAGAGATGCTGCCTGACCCGCTGAGTTACTTCAGCACTTTGTGTCTTTTTGTGTGTTAACCAACATCTGCAGTTCCTTATTTTTACCCTTCGTCTAAGACGGAGTCACTGAATACATGACTTATTTTCGACAGTGACTTGCAGCAGGAAAGTTGTTTTCAGATATTTCTATATTATGTTTGCAGCCAAATGTTATTGCTTTTGTTGGCTTAGATTCTACCCGAATGGTCTCTATAGATTCACTTCTTTCCATCACAATGTTCAATCACACAAAATGCACGTAAAGCCAAGAGGTGGTGGTTTGCCTCATTTTATTCTTAAAATATAACCCCCCGCAGTAGATTTCATTAACGCCTCTACTTCCTTTAGAAGAATGAGAGGGGACCTCAATGAAACATACAGAATAATGAAAGGCTTGGATACTTTCTTACAAGTGGGAGAGTCTAGGACTAGAGGCTATAGCCTCAGAATTAATGGACGTTCTTTTAGGAAGGAGATGAGGAATTTCTTTAGTCAGAGGGTGGTGAATTTGTGGAATTCTTCCACAGTCTGGCTGTGGAGGCCAAGTCAATGAATATAATTGTCTAATTCTGCTCCTATCATTTATGATCTCAGAAGATTGAGGACATTCGACATGTTAACAAATACTCTCTTGAACTTCTAAAGGTGTACAGTAGACAGCATATTGACTGGTTGCATCATAGCCTGGTTCAGCAACTCGAATACCCATGAACGAAGAAGATAGCAAAAAGTGGTGAACACTGACTGGTCCATCACGTGTTGTGACCTCCCCACCATCGAAGGAATCTACAAGACAGCCAGCATCATCAGAGACCCACATCACCCTGGCCACGCTCTCATTTCACTCCTACCATCAAGAAGAAAGTACAGGAGCCTGAAAACTGTAACGTCCAGGTTCAGGAGCAGCTTTTTCCCTAAAACCATCCAGCTCTATAGACTTGGGGATGATTTTTGTCTTTGCTCTGTTATTGTTTGTGTGTTTTTTTATACACATACTGAACTTATTTTCTTTTGTTTATCATGGTGTTTACAGTGTACTATGTTTACATATTCTGTCGTGCAGCTGCAAGTAAGAAATTCATTGTTCCGTTTTGGGACATATGATGATAAAACACTCTTGACTCTTGAGATTTGCATCTATCTTATCCAGTTACTCTGATCCATCAGATTACTTTGTAGAGAATAGGAAGCATTGCCTGTTATCTCTTATTCAGCAGTAAACAAAAGCTTTTAACAGTCGTTATGGATGATGCTGAGGATGTGAATTGAATTAATCCATTACCGTCAGAAGTTATGGTCACTGTCACAAAGGCCAACATGTTGATGGTGATAAAGGGACAATGTTACGATCGGCGGGGACTATTTTACAACACCAAGTTGTGAATAATGCCCTGGAGACTGGAGAAGAGTCTCTACCATACCAACAGTGCAATCCTATTCATTAGACTGCAAAAAATCTACAACTGGTAAAACATAAGCCACATCAATAAATAACCCAGATATAAATGATAAATGAATTGCAATTTTATTTTGCTTTAATGCCAAAATTGCTCTAACTGCAGATGAAGGTCTGTTACAAACAAATTGAGCTGCTGGAAACTTTGAGGATACTTGATGCAGGTGATTCTGACTTTCAAAGGCCCCAGGTCATGTTGACAATATTAAACAAGTACTGACTTTGTAGATCACAGGCGGTTCCCTAGATTGTAGGTGTTTTGATCTTAAGAGTCAAAAGTCAAAAGTGTTTTATGGAATTGTGTCCCAGATAGAAGAATGAAATTCTTACTTGCACCAGGGCAATACAAACAAAAAAACAATAGTGCCAAAAGATAAATCCAATGCCCCCAGGTCTATGGAATTCAGTCTATTTGGTGGTTGTTGTGTTTAATAGCCAGATGGTTGTAGGGAAGAGGCTATTCCTGAACCTGGACGTTACAGTTTTCAGGCTCCTATATCTTTTTCCTGATGGCAAGAGTGAAATGAATGTGTGGCCAGGGTGGTGTGGGTCTCTAATGATGCTGGCTGCCTTTTTGAGGCAGCAAAGCCTGTTAACCCTTTCGATGGAGGGGAAGTCAATGTGATAACAATGTTAGTTCAATGGACCTTGCAACCGCACCGAGTTCTGTCTTTAGACTTTAGACTTTAGGAAAACAGTGCAGAAACAGGCCCTTCGGCTCGCCGAGTCCGTGCCGGCCAGTGATTATCTCAACACTAGTTCTATCCTACGAACAATTTACAGAAGATAATTAACCTACGGACCTGCACATCTTTAGAGTGTGGGAGGAAACCGGAGCATTCGGTGGAAACACACATGGTCAGAGGGAGAACGTACAAACTCTGTACAGACAGCACCCGTAGTCAGTAGAAGAAAATAACTGCAGATGCTGGTACAAATCGAAGGTATTTATTCACAAAATGCTGGAGTAACACAACAGGTCAGGCAGCATCTCAGGAGAGAAGGAATGGGCGATGTTTCGGGTCGAGACCCTTCTTCAGACTGAACCCGTAGTCAGGATCGAATCCGGGTCTCTGGCGCTGTGACGCAGCAACTCCACCGATGTGCGCCTGTGCTACCCACGGTCAAGTGATCCAGACAGTCAAAGGTCAAGTCATGTGGACAATGCTATACAAGAAATGACTTTGATGATCACAGGCGGCTTCGAGATAGAATGTTTTTTGATCTGTGATGAATGCTAATTCAATGGACCTGGCAACCCCACCAAGTTCTGACAAAGATGTTGATTGTAAAAACTTTGCGTATCAATACATATGTTGTGTATTGATACAAATCTCAGACCAGCAGCACTTCCAGCAGTGGGAGAGTCTAAGACCAGAGGGCACAGCCTCAGAATGAAAGGACGTACCTTTAGAATGGAGATGAGGAGGAATTTCTTTATTCAGAGGGTGGTGAATCTGTGAAATTCATTGCCACAGGCGGTGGTGGATGCCAAGTCATTGGGTATTTTAAAAACAGAGATTAGTAGGTTCTTGGTTAGTAAGGTTGTTAAAGATTACAGGGAGAAGGGAAGAGAATTGGGTTGAAAGAAAAAAAAAGATCAGCCAAGATCGAATGGTGGAGCAGACGCGATGTGCCGAATGGCATCAGTCTGCTCCCATGTCCTCTGATCTGAAAAATGTTCAAGAATAAACATTACATAATATTTGTGACAACAAGTAAAATGAAACACCATCAACATCTGGCAAACTCAATAAAAGTAGTCACAGAGAGTTGAGAAACGTCCATCAGTTCATTGTTTAGCAAAGGGAAGCTGTTCTGTATATGTAATATAGGCCGTGAACAATGATTATTGCCTTAACACTGTCACGCTATATAGACCGCACACAGTTACAGCATCATTTATAGAGAATGCCAGAAACAGCTTGTGAAGAGCAAACTTCACATACTTTGCTTCTACTCCTTGGGTCTTTCAAACATAGAAACATAGAAACATAGTCAGGTGACTACAATAAACTTCACCAGATGTTGTGAACCCACTGAACATATGTGTTTGACCTCAGAAAAAAACAGCTGCCAATGGGCCAGCATTCATGTGTTTATTTTTATTGACTTACACCTGCCCTGGTCAAACCGTGACTCATTGTACAAATCCCACCTTTGATTTTGAAACCCTTCAAAGCCTCACTCTGACTTATCTTGAAAGACATTTCATGTTCATATATTCATAAGTTGCAGGAGCAGAATTTGGTTATGTGACTAATCAAGTCTACTCTGCCATTCATTCATCTTTGATTTATCTTTCCCTCTCAACCCCATTCTCCTGCCTTCTCCCCGTAACCCCTGACACCCATACTTTTCTCCGCCTTAAAAATATCTATTGTCTTGGCCTCCACAACTGTCTGTGACAATTAATTCCACAGATTCACCACCCTCTGACCAAAGAAATTACTCCTCGTCTCCTTTCTAAAAGTAGGTCCTTTTATTCTGAGGCTATGGCCTCTGGCCCTAGACTCTTTCTCTAGAGGAAACATCCTCTCCACATCCACTCTATCCAGGCCTTTCACTATTTGGTAAGTTTCAATGAGACTTTGGACAGGTACATGGACGGGAAAGGTTTAGAGGGATATGGACCAAATTCAGGCACGTGGAACTAGTGCAGATGGGGCATCTGTGTCGGCGTGAGCAAGTTGGGCCGAAGGGCTGTTTCAGTGCTGCATGACTATGACTCTATCTCTATTCCCATCCCCATCTCTACAGGCTTTACGACCCTCTAAATCTGCCTTTTATTGAGATATGGCAGCTTCAGTAAAATTGTGAATTGTCCCTAGTGTGTAGGATAGTGCTAGTGCACGGGGTGATAGCTAGTTGGCGCGGACTCGGTGGGCCGTAGGATTTGTTTCCGCGCTGTATCTCTAAAGTCTAAAACTCTTAAACTCATTATTCATTCTAATTCATGGATTGCATCATTTGTAGAGGCCGCGAGGTTTGTTTCTGTACTAATGATAGACACAAAAAGCTGGAGTAACTCAGCAGGTCAGGCAGCATTTCTGGAGAAAAGGAATAGGTGATGTTTCGTCAAGATCCTTCTTCAGACTGTACGGTCCCACTTCTCATTTCCCCGCCCTGCCTTAAGAAAGGAGAGAAGATTTCAAACCTCTCTTCTTGGATCATCCTTATTACCATAAACTCAAACCAAAGGCTGCAGCCTGTCAGAACAATTCATGTCACAATCACATTTTCCGTGTTCAGTTGTGGGCTCGGTTTTAACAGACATCAATACTCTTTGAATTTCATGGTGCTTAAATTTTAAAATCCATGTAGTTTTGCAGGGTGTCATTTTAATAGCTGAAACATTTTGTGATGGTGTTGATCAGAGTGAGCGCATTGCTGTTTCCGTTCTTGTTTTTCCTGTGTTCATTTCTCCCAACATATGAAATTGGATTCCAGGCTAAGGGAATTATTTGATATCAATAAAACAAAATGATCAGATTAATCCTTGTCTTTACTGCATACGTCCCTCAGTGTGCCGTTATATAAAAAGTTTTGAGTTGCCTGTCAAACATCTGTGAAAGAAGGGTTTTTTGAAGAGTGGAAACTGGTTAAACAAGGTCAAATAAGCCACATAAAGGGTGGTGGGTGCATGGAACAATCTGCCGGAAGAGGTAGTTGAGGCAGGTACTATTGCAATGTTTAAGAAACATTTAGACTGGAACATGGATAGAATAGGATTAGAGGGATATGAGCCAAACCCAGGCAGGTGGGACTAGTATAGATGGGACATGTTGGTCTACCATAGTAACACCATGTTACTTAGCTCTCAATTTCCTTCCTGTACTCTGTCTTGTCATTATTTGAGATCAGGCCCACTGCAGTGGTGTCGTCTGCAAACTTGTTAATGAAGTGAGAGCAGAACTTGGCCAAACTAAAGATTCATAAGTTCATAAGTTCTAGGAGCAGAATTAGGCCATTCGGCCTATAAAGTCTACTCACCATTGAATCATGGCTGATCTATCTTCCTCTCAACCCTACTCTCCAGCCTTCCCCCCATAACCCCATAATCAACGTGAGTGTATGGGGAGCGTAAGTAAGGACCTGAGAACGCACCCCCACAGAGCGCCGGTGTTGAGCATTATCATGGAGAATGGTTTGTTGCCTAGCCTCACTGATTATGGTCCAAGGGTCAGAAAGTCAAGGATCCATGGCAGGGACGGGTGCTGACTCCTAGGTCCAGGAGTTGGAGATGAGTTTGATTGCGATTGGGGTGCTGAAGGTAGGTTTGGTTGGGATTATGGTGTGGAACCATAAATGTGAATCTAACCATGAATGCAAAATAATGGATGGTTGTAAAAACTCATCTCATTCACCAAGTATGCCAGAATCCACAGTTTGACCTGTCTTACCAAAGTGTGACTCTGGACCTGTTAATGCGCTTCAGCATTTCTGAGCAGCACAGTGGCGCAGTTGCAGAGTTCCTTCCACCCAGCGCCAGAGACCCGGGTTTGATCCTGACTATGCTTGCTGTCTGTATGGAGTTTGTACGTTCTCCCTGTTACCATGTGTGTTTCCTCCGGGTGCTCCAGTTTCCTCCCACACTCCAAAGATGTGCAGGTTTGAAGTTTAATTGGCTTCTGTAAATTGTCCGTAGTGTGTAGGAGAGAACTAGTGTACGGGCGATCGCTGGTCGTCACGGATGCAGTGGGCCAGAGGTCCTGATTCCACATTGCTTCTGTAAACTAAGTTAAACTAAACAAATTCAAATTTTGCTGATTGGACAAAAGATGTTGTCAAAGTTAAGGAGTGTGTTTTCAACAGGGCACATTTCCTCACGATTATGCCTGCATTATTTGAATTATATTGTCCCTAGTGTGTAGGATAGAACTGACATGAGTGGGTGATTGCTGACCACCGCAGACTCGGTTTCCACCCGTTATCTCTAAACTAAACTAAACTTCACTGACTTTGCTTTGCACACCATTCGGTTTAGGAGTAAATTCAGGATGCACAATGACCGCCAGGCCTCCTCGTAACATTTACATCCCATGTTTGAATTAATAAACTGGAGCAGAGAAGAATATTTCAAATTGGTTTGTTTTAAGGTAAATAACCTGCTCTTTGCGTGTAATTTTGAATAGAAATTAGAGAATCCAAGGGGATTGTTTGTGATTTTATCCTAACCCATGGTTTTTGTTAAACCCTGAGGTGTTTTTAGTTTTGGTTTAGTTTTCGTTTAGTCTATCGTCACGTGAACCAAGGTATAGTGAAAAGCTTCAGATACGTGATAAAGGGCATAATGTTTAGTGCAAGATAACGTCCAGTGAAGTCCAATCAAAGATAGTGTGAGGATCTCCAATGAGGTCCGCTCTCTAGTTGGTGATAGGATGGTTCATTTGCCTGATAACAGCTGGGAAGAAACTGTCCCTGAATCTGGAGGTGTGCGTTTTCACACTGCTGTGACTCTTGCCTGTTGGGAGAGGGGAGAAGAAGGAATGACTGGGGTGAGACTCGTCCTTGATTATGCTGGTGGCCTTGCCGAGGCAGCGTGAAGTGTCGACGGAGTCATTGGTTTGCGTGATGGTCTGGGCTGCGTCCACAATTCTCTGCAATTTCTTGCAGTCTTGGATGGAGCTGTTCCCAAACCATGCTGTGATGCATCCTGATAAAATGCCTTCTAGGGCGCATCTGTAGAAGTTGGTGAGAGTCATTGGGGACATGCCGATTGATGACCTCTGCAGAGTATGTTCACTTACACAGGGCATCTCTGTGGCGTGAGTTAATCAATGTTGCTCAGAACTGAGGAATTTATTTGAAACTGTTTTAAGGTAATAAAGACAAATAGCAGCTGAGAGCCAGTCATGAAGAAAGTGCTCTGGGCTACTATTAAACTATGGCTTGCTGCCTGCCAGATTAACAGGTAAAATTTTTAATGAGAAAACTCTCAAGGGAATCTTACAAATTAGTTATGAAAGTGTCATATGTTTTACATAAATTACCACAAAATATTGTTAAATTCTTTATTGTGCTCATTAATATAAAAAGGAAATGGCACAGTGACGCAGCGGTTGAGTTGCTGCCTCACAGCGCAAGAGACCTGGGTTCGATCCTGACTCTGGGTCTGTCTGTACGGAGTTTGTACCTTCTCCCTGTGACTGTGTGAGTTTTCTCCGGATGCTCTGGTTTCCTCCCACATTCCAAAGATGTGCAGGTTTATAGTTTAATTGGCTTCTGTTAATTGTTCCTAGTGTTGGGATAGAGCTAGTGTGCGGGCGATCACTGGTTTGCGTGGACTCAATGGGTTTCCTCAGCTTCTACAGCTTCCTCTGGCACTCATTCCAGATTGAGGCTATCTTCTGCATGAAAAAAGTTACACCTGAGTTCCCTCTTAAATCTCTCTGCTCTCACTTTAAACATGCCCTCTCTTTAAAGTGCAGTAATTGGCTCCTGTAAATTGTCCCCAGTGTGTAGGATAGTGCTAGTGTACAGGGTGATCGCAGGTCGGCACGGACTTAGTGGGCCCAAGGACCCTGTTTCCGTGCTGTACCTCTAAAGTCTAAAGTCCAAACTCTTATAGTACCTTATATGTTTAAATGCAGATAAAATCAAGGAGCTCCCTTTTTCAAACCTTTCAAGGTAATCTGTTTAGAAAAAAAGCTTTTAGGGGCTCAATACCTTATTATTTACACTAAAAGCATTGCAAATGAAATATGATGCTGTTTGTTGGAGCAAGTGAACCATGAAGTGAAGTGAACCTGGCTAATGTGATGGAGGACCCTGCAGGAGCAGTGATTGCTTTGTTTTTCAAAGACCAACAGTTTCAAGAAACTGGATAATAGCCCAAGCCTCCGTATGGGGTTGGGTCATGTTTTGTATGGATCCATTCACTTCTGACTGTGGTTTGTCTATTTGCAATCACTGACCCCTTTGCATAAAATCTGAGCCATCGTCAAGTTGCAATAGATAATGGTGTCCACCATCTGCTGTAATAAATGGCAATAATCTTGGATGTCACCTCACATTCCAAATGGAGTTCGAGTTATATCATTGTCAGAACATTCTTCCTGCAAATGGTAGAAGACACAAAGTGCTGGGGTAACTGAGGGGGGACCTACCATCCACCTCATTGGAGACCTTTGGACTATCTTTAATAGACATTACTGGACTTTATCTTGCGCTAAACATTATTCCCAGGATCCTGTATATTTATACTGTGGACGGCTCAATTGTAATTATGTATAGTCTTCACAACATCCTTACAATTCATTACTACTGTAGACCTATGTCAAAAATATCAGTCATGATTGTAAAGACCAGTTGCAAAATGTATTTTTTTCCCCAATATATTTCCGTCTTCCATTTTAAAAAGGGAAATATATGCCCCTCTTCTAACCTTTTATAAGGAATAAGATATTTTTGAACGCAGCCTAGACAATGGAGAAATTGCAGTCACCATGAAAAGCACCCTTGATCATATACTTGCATTCTATCAGCACTGGCAATGCTGAGTATTCAGACTGCCCGTGAAATCAGAGCGTTTAAGGTTGTTTAGCCTACAGGTGCCTGGAACAGTCTAATCAAGCTCTTACAAAAGACAAAATTGCCGGGATTCTGAACCCCTGGTGTTCGGATATAAAGATGTGCAATCAAAGGAGAATTTGGAAGATTCAGCTCTTGCATCTTACAAGCTTTGACTCACTTTTAGGAGCGAGATATTATTGCACCAATTAACATACATTCACGCTGCCTCGGCAAGGCCACCAGCATAATCAAGGCTGAGTCTCACCCTGGACACTCTCTCTCCCTTCTCCCATCAGGCAAGAGGTACAGAAGTGTGAAAATGTGCACCTCCAGATTCAGGGACTGTTTCTTCCCAACTGTTATCAAGCAACTGAACCGTCTTATTATTAACAAGAGAGCAGTCCTGACCTACCATCTACCTCTTTAGAGACCTTCAGACTATCTTCAATCGGACTTTACTGGACTTTATCTTGCACTAAAACGTTATTCCCTTTATCCTGAATGAGTGCACAATGGACGGCTTAATTGTAATCATGTATAGGAATTTCACTGATTGGATAGCATGCAACAAAAAAACGTTCAATTATACCTCAGTACACGTGACAAAAAAACGAAATTAAACAGGCCCTTCGGCCCACTGAGTCTGCGCCGACCAATGATCCCGTACACCAGCACAACCCTACACTCTAGGGACAATTTACAGAAGACAATTAACCTACAAACCTGCACGTCTTTGGAGTGTGGGAGGAAACTGGAGCACCTGGAGAAAACCTAAACGGTCACAGGGAGAACGTGCAAACTCTGTACAGACAGCAACCTTGGTCAGCATTGTAACGCAGCAACTCTACCAGTGTGCTACTGTACTGTCCTATTTTGATATGTCGGCGTTGAAGAGGAGAAGGAAGCTGGAGAAGATGGGACTCAAAAATGAGTTGATTGAAACACCCAGTGGGAAAGAGAACAAGGCTAATAACCATAGAGACCCTCTTGTTCATCCACTGGAACTTTAGCAGATGAGTAGTGGGTAAAGTTGGAAGACTGGTGTTTAACATTGCAGCAATTTTCTGGGGGAGTGTGGAGTTTCAAATGAACGGAAGAATCTCTGGGGAAATTCACTCTACATCATCCAAGCTCTCAGAACAAATGGCAGCAATCTCAATGCACATACGGCTCGGATGAAAATCCAGCCTGGATTTCGCCACTTTACAAGAATGATCCCAGGAATGAGTGGGTTAACATATGATGAGCATTTGACGGCTCTGGGCCTGTAGTCGCTGGAGTTTAGAAGGATGAGGAGGGCATGTCATTGAAACTTTCTGAATAGTAAAAGGCCTGGGTAGAGTAGGAGAGTCTAGGAGCAGAGGGCATAGCCTCAGAATAAAAGGGCGCACATTTAGAAAGGAGATGAGCAGGAATTTCTTTAGTCAGAGGGTAGTGAATCTGAGGAATTCATTGCCACAGATGGCTGTGGAGGTTGTCATTGGGTACTTATAAGGCAGAGATTGACAGATTCTTGATTGGTAAATGTGTCAAAGAGTATGGCAGGAGAATGGGGTTGAGAGGGAAAGATGGATCAGCCATGATCGAATGGCAGAGTAGACTTGATCGGTCAAATGGCCTAATTCTGTTCCTATAACTTATGAACTTATGAACTAAGTGGGTGGAGAGTGATAGAGGGACCTGAGTGTTCCAGTGAGTTTAGGAAAACTATAAAAGAAGGCACAGTGCTGGAGTAATTTAGCGGGTCAGGCAGCATCTCTGGTGAGCACGGATTGGTGTTGATTCCAGTCGGGACCCCCCTTCAGTCTGAAGAATGGTCCCGACAAGAAATATCACATATCCACGTTCTGTACACGTTCCTGGACAAATGTTCTCAGTGCTGTAGAAATAAGGTACAAATTCCCAACTTGAGTATCCCATTGTTCAGATATCCCATGGGTTCAACTTCTGTCTTGGGGTATCACAGTTGCTGCCTTACAGTGGCAGAGAGCCGGGTTCGATCTGTATGGTGTGATCACAGGTCAGCACAGATGGTGGGCCGAAGGGCCTGCTTCCACATTAGATCTTTAAAGTCTAAAGTCTAAAATGAGACACAATAATTCAGGCAGAGATGTACACTCTCAGGAACCTCTGCTATGTTTTATTGCTTCAGCTTAGCTGACTACCTAAATAATCATCCATCATTGTCTCTGGGCTTCTACTGCATGTTTTGCAGAGGAACAGCATATATTTTATATTCCCTCTGCTTATCTATTTTTCTTAATCTTATTGGTTTGCATTCGTACATTTGTCCCATTGTGTCTGAGCTTCCAAAATCTATCCAGACTCACTCTTTTTATGTTTGGGGGTTAATGATTGTATCATAAGACCATAAGACATAGGAGTAGAATTAGGCCATTCAGCCCATTGAATCTTCTCGGCTATTCAATCATGGCTGATCTATTTTTCACTAAAGTGGCTGACATCCTTAGTTGGGTAGTATAAGAGTTGGGTATCTTCTGCAAATATTAAGATTTAGTTTCTGTTCCTATTTCCAAGTTAATTACATAGAACATGGAACACAGAACAGTACAGCACAATGTTTGTGTCAAACATGATGTCAAGTTAAATTGATTTCATCTGCCTGTACATGATCCATATCCCTCCATTCCCTGCACTTCCATGCACCTATCTAAAAATCTCTTAAATGTCACTATCATATCCGTCTCCACCACCAACCCTGGCAATGTGTTCCAGACCCCCTACCACTCTCTGTGTAAAACATTTGCTCTGTATATGTCCATTAAACTTTCCCCCTATCACCTTAAAGTTATGCCCTCTAGTGTTGGACATATCCACCCTGGCAAAAAGGTTCTGACTCTCTACCCTATCTATCCCTCTCATAATTTTATATAGACAATAGACAATAGACAATAGGTGCAGGAGTAGACCATTCAGCCCTTCGAGCCAGCACCACCATTCAATGTGATCATGGCTGATCATATACTTCTATCAGGTCTCCCATCAACCTCTGAAGTTTCCGAGAAAACAATCCAACCTCTCCCTATAGCTGAAACCTTCTAATCCGGGCAGCTTTCCGGTAAACCTCCTCTGCACCCTCGCCATAGCTGCCAGATCCCTCCTGTAATGGGGCGACCAGAAATGCATGCAATACTCCAAATGTGGCCTGGCCAAAGTCCTATGGAGTTGTATCATGACTTACATGTGTTGTATACAGCATTGGTCCCAAAACCAATTGCTATGGCATCCAACTCCAAAGTTGCATTTGTAAAATTGATTTGATTCCTCCGCGGCTACTAAGCACACAGGCTGACATTGGGTATTTCTGAGTATTGAGTGTTGTGCCTAAAATGTGCTTGTCATGAAATTCAATCCCAGTCAGCAGAACTAAACACAGCATAATTGTGTCAGTGCAATGTACGAATTGTTTGCAACGAAAATAATTTTGAAGGCAGATGACATGTTGACAAGATTAGATAGTGCGTATGCAGCTGCTGAATTTCTGGCCCATTGTTCTTGTTGGCCTTTAATTCCCATTATTTTAATATTCTTAAGGATTCACTGCACAGATTAGCAAATCATGTTTCTTCCCTGATCTGCAGAGAACATCCATTTAATTACACCTGTTATAGAAAAGGGTCTGTGTGTCGCAAAGAGTTAGGCAGTACTCAGGGACGATGAACAAAATAGGATTGCTGATATCAATATTTAGTTCATTAATACATTCCTGAAGCAGACACATCCAATTGGAACAACCATTGGTCATAAAAAATCCAATTAAAACTCAAGGTCAAAAATGCTCTCCACCTCAAAGATTCTTCTGGGAATCTATTTGCATGTGTAATGAAGAAGCCTATAGGGGAAATGAAATTATAACATAGAAAATCTGATTCAGTTTGCATGAGAGAAAAAGCAGCATCATGCAATTGAACATCCCAATATGCTGGGCCTGCCATATGCTATTCAGTAAGAGAGCCGTTCAATAAAGGAGGGAATAGCCGGGAGCAAGCAACATGACATCAAATAAGTAAATAATGAATATCTTTGATGGTTGCACAGGAATTCATTAAACGACAAATCTGAAACAATGTGTCTCAAACTATTTCTTACAACAAACCTT
Organism: Rhinoraja longicauda; assembly: GCF_053455715.1. NCBI lineage: Eukaryota > Metazoa > Chordata > Chondrichthyes > Rajiformes > Arhynchobatidae > Rhinoraja > Rhinoraja longicauda. Next base: position 27,267,991 of record NC_135962.1, on the reverse strand, counting down.
TATATGTTTTTTTTTCGCATCTTCTCTTGTCGTCTGTCAGGTTAGTAAACTCTAAAAGTCATGTTCATCTGTTTCCATTGGACCGTGTTTTTAATAATAGTGAATGAAGAAATATTACCAATATTTATAGCCTGACATGTACTTGCACTGCAGGCACGAAACCGACTAAGAATAGTAAAAATAATCAAACTAAAAATACAAAAGCAATTCAAGTGATCTTTAAACAAATATATTATTGCATTTGTGCAGGTCTTTAATCATTACAATTACCTTCCAAAGCTCTTTATCACTAAGACCTGCCTCTATGAATATTTGCTCACCTGATACAACACACCATTTCATAAGATCATAAGACAGGAGCAGAATTAGATCATTTGGCCTATCGAGTTTGCTTCCCCATCAATAATGGCTGATCTACAGTATTTTTCTCTCTCGTGTGAGCAGTTTTGGGCCCCTTAGCTGAGGAAAGATGTGCTGGTGTTGGAAACGGTCCAGAGGAGGTTTACGAGAATGGTCCCGCAGATGATTGGGTTGACATATAATGAGCGTTTGACGGCACTGTGTCTGTGCTTGGTAGAGTTCAGAAGGATGAGGGGGGACCTCATTGAAACTTACCGATTAGTGACAGACCTGGATAGAGTGGATGTGGAGAGGATGTTTCCACTTCTGGGAGAGTCTAGGACCAGAGACCATAACCTCAGAAAAAAAGGACGTACTTTTAGAAAGAAGATGAGGAAGAATTTCTTTCATGAAAGGGTGGTGAATCTGTGGAATTCATTGCCACAGATGGCTGTGGAGTCCACGTCAATGGATATTTTTAAGGCAGAAATTGACAGATTCTTGATTAATACACATCAGGGGTTACAGGGAAAAGGCAAGAGAATGGGGTTGAGAGGAAAAGATAGATCAGCCAGATTGAATGGTGGAGTAGATTTATGGGCTGAATGGCCTAATTCTGCTCCTAGAATTTATGACCATGAACTTTGTTTTTGGGTTAATGTCAATTTTCATTTTCTGTGAAGCACTCTGCCACCTTTTAATGGAATTAGATGAAAAATATATATTGTTGTTCCATATCATTGAAAAAGTTGATCCATTTGTATAATTTTCTGTGCCTTTGTTCATGCAAATATATGGATTATTTAACACGTTAGTTAATTGAATCAGTGAATTATTTTTATAATTTAGATGTGTGAAGAGAGGGGACATACAGTATTCCTTTATTCTGTCTGGCTGCCTGATGTTTGTGGATAATAGAAATCCGCATGGATTTGAGGACTTAACTGTAAAGGAACTACAGTAAACCTTCGCAAAAACGGTCCTCTATACAGTGGATTTTGGTTACAGCGGATCAAAGGTTCTCGTTGCACTTCCCCCCACTTCCGCCAGTTTACCAATGAGCTGGCGCCACATGGCCGGAGCTTCTGCTTGCAGGAGCGGAGCGAGTGAGCAGCATGAAGGAATAGCGGGTGAGTAGCGGGCCCGTCCCTGGCCCACCGCGTGTGGGGCTGGGAGCTCGACGTTTCCCCAGCCTGTGAATTCTCCCTGGTTTACCGAGAGGGAGGGCCACCACGAACGGAGCCGGTGGGGGGGGAGGGGGGGAGGCGGAGGCGCCGAGAATGATAGCGGGCCTGAGGGGAGGGGGGGGGGGGGGAGGGGTGGAGCAGGGTGACCTGCTGCTAGCAGTAGTTAGGACTCTTTGGTGAACCTTTGTAACTTTGTCAGTGCCAAAACGTGCCATTTCTTGTGTACTGCCTAGGTGAGGTCTGCTGTATGATTTTACCGGGTTGTATGCAAAACAAAGCATTTCAATGTACCTAGGTACATGTGACAATAAAGTATCATAGAATCGTCAAGTCATTGAATTGAATCATTGGGTTTACTGTATCCGGGATCCATTCATACTATCAGGAGAAGCACTGAAGCTTCATTTATAGTTGTGCACTTTTATCTGTCCAACTTTGTGACATCAGGTGCACCTACTGTAGGTAATCCTTCCATCAGGATACAAGACTACAGAAATCTTCCACAAGGGATTCTCAGTTGTGTAGACATGGCCTGCTGGGAATCCCAGAATTAGCAATGCAAATGCTTCTTACAACCACTTAAGCATTTGAATTTTAATTAAAATGCAAGCTTCTCATTAAGATCCTAAACAGAAGCATGTCAAGCTGTGAATGGATATTTTTCATAATTTAAAAAAACTCTGAATGGTGTGTTCTTGATTGGTTCAAGAGCTAAGAATGTAGCAAATTAAATATTATACAAGTTAAAAACCTGGTTTTTGATATAAACATAATTCCACGTTAAAATTTCAATGCATGATTCCAGGACTTGATTAACATTTTTATCCTGCTACAGATGCACCAGTAACTATTCCTTGTGTATTCTGTACAAACTTCTGATGGCCCCTTATGGAACCATCCTCATAAATGGTCTGAAGAAGGGACTTGACAAGAAACATTACCCATGCCTTCTCTCCAGAGATGCTGTGTGTCCAGCTGAGTTACCCCAGCATTTTGGGTCTCCGGACTCATAAATGTACGAAATTTGAACAAAATTAGGCAGAAATAAATTGCATGTGGCAAAATTATTAAACCAAAATGAAGGGAAAAGGTGGAGATCCACAGTTACGGAGTTTGCCTCTGTAAAGAGAAAAAGGTCAACCCTGTGATTTGTCAGAACCACAAGGAAAAATATGCAACAAAGGACACAAAGTGCTGGAGTAACTCAGGGGGTCAGGCAGCATCTTTGGAGAACATTGAAAGGCGACGTCTTGGATCGGGACTCATTCTTCAGATTTGCAAAATAAGCAAATACTACACAGTGGCATAAGTTCAGAAGACATAGGAGCGGAAGTAGGCCATTCGGCCCATTGAGTCTGCTCTGCCATTCAATCATGGTTGATCTATCTTTCCCTCTCAACCCCATTCTCTAGCCTTCACCCCATGAATCTTGCCACCCTTACTAATCGTTTTAATTGATCTCTGCCTTTAAAAAAAACAATGACTTGGCCTCCACAGTTGTCTGTAGCAATGAATTCCACAGATTCACCACCCTCTGACTAAAGAAAGACTCACCTCCTTTCCAAAGATGATTGTCTACTTCTGATTCAGTCCCATGTGAACAAGGTGCGCAGTTTTTACGTTCTCCCTGTTTTCTCCAGGTGCTGCAGTTTCCTCCCACATGCCAAAGACGTGTAGGTTTTAGGTTACTTGGCTTTGTAAATTGTTCCTAACGTGTAGGATAGAACTATTGTGAACGGGGTGATCGATGGTCAGCGTGAACTCTGTGGACCAAGGGCATGTTTCCATGATGTATCTCTAAACTGAACTAAACTAAACTAAACTAAAGAGAAAGTGATGCCCAATATCCATTATATGACTTTTTACATCTACATCACAGCTTGACACATCACATACAAACATTGAGTTGCACATAGTTTCAGTAACGAGCAAGGAGAACTTCATTCATTCCTTTTTTTTGCATTCATCAAAAGCGTTTTGTAGAAACAAAGAAACGCAGTTGCTGGTTAATACAGAAAAGGATAAAACGTGCTGGATTAACTAGTAGGTCAGGCAGCATCTCTAGAGAACCTGGTTAGGTGATGTATTGAGTCTGAAGAAGGTTTCTGACCCAAAATGTCTCCTATTTATATTCTCCAGAGATGTGCCTGAGTTGTTCCAGTACTTTGTGTATTTTTCCGGGTGCACTGGCTTCCTCCCACACTCCAAAGATGCGCATGTGTGTAGGTTAGAGGGACAGGCAGCATCCCTGGAGAGAAGAAATGGGTGACGTTTCGGGTCGAGACCCTTCTTCAGACCCCTGAAATGTCACGCATTCCTTCTCTCCAGAGATGCTGCCTGTCTTGCTGAGTTACTCCAGCTTTTTGTGTCTATCTTCGGTTTAAATCAGCATCTGCAGTTTCTTCGTACACATATGTGTAGGTTAATTGGCCTCAGTAAAATAAAATTGTAACATGTTCTTAGTGTGTAGGATAGTGTTAGTGTCCCAAGACGTGTGGGTTTGTAGGTTAATTGGCCCTTTGTAAATTGCCCCAAGAGTGTTGGGATTGGATGATAAGATAACATAGAACTTATGCGAACAGGTGATCGATGGTCGGCGTGGACTCAGTGGGCCGAATGGCCTATTTCCATGCTGTCTCTAAACTAAACATCTTTTACATGCTTATCAGATCTATCCATGAAGAGCTATTCTCCTTGTGCGTTAACTGAACCATATAATTATTCCTCAGAAAGCATTAATTAAAGAGTCAATTTCAGAATGATTTATAATTCTTTCTGTGAAGTGCAGTTAGTTTGAAATTAGAGCTGCAAACATAATATTGAGCATTTTCTTTAAAATGAAGCTTTTGAATTACCCCTTCAAATTAACCTCAATCAGCGCCTGACTGCAAGAATATTGAGTTATTTAATGGAACCAAACAACAATTTGTTGTTTTCAACATTTTATCAAATTGCCTCTCATAAAGGTTCCATTGGCCAGCTCAGAAACAAGCAAATATGATTTTATTGAAACATATTTTAGGGTGTTGACATGGATAGAGAATTGGTTTGCAGACAGGAAGCAAAGAGTAGTGGCGAGTGGAGTGCTGCAAGGCTCGGTGTTGGGACCGCAACTGTTTACCATATATATTAATGAAGAGGATGTTAGGAGGTTGCAGGGTGACCTGGACAAGTTGAGTGAGTGGGCAGATGCGTGGCAGATGCAGTATAATATAGATAAATGAGAGGTTATCCACTTTGGCGGCAAAAACAAGGAGGCAGATTATTATCTCAATGGTGTCAGTTTAGGTAAGGGGGAAGTACAGCGAGACCTGGATGTCCTTGTACACCAGTCACTGAAAGTTAGCGTGCAGGTACAGCAGGCAGTGAAGAAAGCTAATGGCATGTTGGCCTTCATAATGAGAGGATTTCAGTATAGGAGAAAAGAGGTTCTTCTGCAGTTGTATAGGGCCCTGGTAAGACCACATCTGGAGTATTGTGGACAGTTTTGGTCTCCTAATTTGAGGAAGGACATCCTTGCAATTGAGGCAGTGCAGCATAGGTTCACGAGATTGATCCCTGGGATGGCGGGACTGTCATATGACTGAAATGATTGAAATGACTAGGCATGTATTCACTGGAGTTAAGAAGGATGAGAGGGGATCTTATAGAGACATATAAAATTATAAAAGGACTGGACAAGCTAGATGCAGGAAAAATGTTCCCAATGTTGGGCGAGTCCAGAACCAGGGGCCACAGTCTTAGAATAAAGGGGAAACCATTTAAAACTGAGGTGAGAAGGAACTTTTTCACCCAGAGAGTTGAATTTGTGGAATTCTCTGCCACAGAGGGCAGTGGAGGCCAAGTCACTGGATGGATTTAAGAGAGAGTTAGATAGAGCTCTAGGGGCTAGTGGAATCAAGGGATATGGGGAGAGGGCAGGCACGGGTTACTGATAGTGGATGATCAGCCATGATCACAATGAATGGCGGTGCTGGCTCGAGGGGCCTCCTCCTGCACCAATGAATGGCCTCCTCCTGCACCTATTTTCTATGTTTCTATGTTTCTATCTTAAAAGTGCTAGAATAACTCAATGGGTCAGGTAACATCTCTGGACTGAATCTCTGCACAGCTTCTCTGAGTGTGAAGAAGGGTTCTGACCCAAAAGTCACCTATCCATGTCCTCCAGAGATGCTGCCTGACCCGCTGAGTTACTCCAGCACTTTATGTCTTCTCTTGGTGCCAAGGTTTAGTTTAGTTTAGTTTAGCTTAATTTAGCAATATTGTCATGTGTACCGAAATACAATGAAAAGCTTTTGTTTGCGTGCTATCCAGTCAAACAGAAGACTATACATGATCACAATCAAGCTGTCCACAGTGTACAGATAAAGAATAAAGGTTACAACATTTAGTGCATGAAAGATTCTGATTAAGTCCAATTAAAGATGAGAGGACAGTTCAGTTGCCTGATAGCAGCTGGGAAGAAACAGTCCCTGAATCTGGAGGAATGCGTTTTCACACTTCTGTACCTCCAGCCTGACGGGAAAGTGGAGGGATTGACCAGGGTGAGACTAGTCCTTGATTATGCTGGTGACCTTGCCGAGGCAGCATGGTGTAGATGGAGAGAATGGAAGGGAGGTTGGTTTGCGGGATGGTCTGGGCTGCGTCCACAATTCTTGGCAATTTCTTGTGGCCTCTTCTCATTTCTCCTGACTCTTACTGAAAGGCGGGAGTATGATTTGACAGTAGGAAAAATCTGATTAAGATCACAAATTATTTATCCCAAATTGGACAGAGTCAAAAGATTCCCATTGATGATGGGCAGGACATCCACCTACATACAGTGGCAATCACTCGAAAATCAGTAGTTTGGGACACAAACCTATGCTTGGACTTCTGTTTCCTCTTGCGTGTTGTCCCGTTTTCAAATCCAAACGGCAGGAAAAGCATGAAAATTATTTCCAATAAATATTCTTTCTCTAATTTTCTTCACTCTTCCTCAATTTCATTTACAGTTGTATTATCAACCAGTATAATATTATAATCTATCTAATATGATAAATATCATTGTTGACCAAGACCTGATAATATTCTTTATATTTGGTATCATTGCAATAAAATTAAGAGTCCAGGACTTTTTCTGCAAGCTTGCCATTTAACTAATGATATGTCTGTCAACTGTCAGTGTAATTAATTATTGATTACACATTGATTGATTGCATATTCAATTAAAATGTGTCAACATGACTATGCGGAGGAATAATGAAAGTTAATAATCAAATGAAACCTAATCATATTTAATTTTTTTCTGTTGGAATTTAAAATACACTCATAGCGTAAAGTGTGGTCCAAACATTTTGTTCTCAACATATTTTTAGATATGACATCGTAACTCAGATATCGGACGTTGTGTGGCTGTATTTAACAATAACCCAAGAAGGTAAACCAGCTATCATGTACATAGCACTGACTTGGGTGTCTTGGAAACGTTATTGAGCAGAACATGATTGAACACAGCAGCAGTTTTATGGTCAGCAATGTTCCATAGACAGCAGTGAAATGAAGAAGCTATTAATCAACGTTCAGTAATGTCGGTTGAGGGAGGAATGTTGGCACATGCACAATGAGATTCCTTTGCTCCAACTTACTGCAGTTTGTAATAGGCAGGATTCGTAGGCAGGAGAGTCTCATATGAAGGAGCAGTGAGTTTTGTAACTCAAGAGCAAAACCTATGAACAACAAAATGCATCTTCTTGTTCAAAACCCACTTCTTCAGCAGGACATCCCCTATTTTGTTGTGGAAAGCAGTGGTTCAGTTGCGAAGTAAAGCTAAATGTACGTTTGTAAAGTAATCATGCGGTACGATGCACCTTCCGTCTGGTTGGTATCTCACTAGTCATTAGTCATTAGTTTATTGTCACCTGTACCGAGGTACAGTGAAAAGCTTTTGTTGCATGCTAACCAGTCAGCGGAAAAACAATACATGACTGTAATCGAGCCATCTACAGTATACAGATACATGATAAAGGGAATATCGTGAATTACGTTTAGTGCAAGATAAAGCCAGTGGCCCAATCAAAAGTAGTCCGAGGGTCTCCAATGGGGTAGATAGTCGTTGAGGACTGCTCTCTAGTTATTGGACACGCCTTTATACGACACGCCTGATGAAGGTGCCATTGATTTATCTTGAACGAAGAATAGACCGATGGGTGATCCATCCATGGTCAGATAATGAAGAAAATATGTCCTCCCCTATACGCAGTGAAATTTAATCTATAATCACAGACATCTCTTCCAGTGTAAATGCAATTTTCCATTGTTTGTTAAGATAGTGGTGGCAAAAAAAGAATGGCTTTCATATTGCTGTGTTTTAAACATTTTCTTTCTTTTTAAGGTTCCCACATAATCGTCAATTTTCTTATCATGATAGTTCTATGATTTACTGTGTGGCCTCTCTCATTGGCACAATTCAATCAGTGACTATAAGGTGGGTTGAAATACTCAGCAGTAATTTCCATGGGGACTTACCTGGTCCTAGTTAGAAGGCGCCACGATGGTAAGGCTATATTCTTACCATAGTCTTGTCATGTGTACCGAGGTACAGTGAAATGGTTTTGTTGCCTGCTAAGCAGTCAGCAGAAAGACTATATGTGATAATAGCAATCAAGCCAATCAAACAATAAGGGAGCTTTTGCACAATCAATCTGTACTCCAGCAAAAGCTACAAAGTGCTGCAGTAACTCAGCAGGTCAGGCAGCATCTCTGCAGAATGTGGGTAGGTGACGCTTCGAGTCAGGATACTTCCTCGGGTGATAGGCGGCGACCCGACCCGAAACAGGCCCTTCGGCCCACTAAGACCATGCCAACCATTGATCACCTGTTCACACTAGTTCTATGTTATCCCACTTTCGCATCCACTCCCTACACACTAGGGGCAATGTACAGAGGGCCAATTAACCTACAAATCCGCACGTCTTTGGGATGTGGGAGGAAATCGGGGCACTCAGAGAAAACCCACGTGGTCACAGGGAGAATGTGCAAACTCCGCAAACTGACAGCACCAGGATGGAACCCGGGTCCCTGGCGCTGTGAAGGAGTGGCGCTACCAGCTGCACCACTCTGTCACCTGTAAGAAAACTCAACAAAATGCGTTTATGTTGTAATCTTTCCTGGAGTCAGATGAATAAATAATATCATAACATAATATCATCTTTAACAACAATTAGAATGCAGTACTGAGCTACTATCTACCTCATTGGAGACCCTTGGACTATCTTGAATTTGACTTTACTGGATTTTATCTTGCACTAAACGTTATTCCCTTTAGCATGTACCTGTGCACTGCAGATGGCTTGATTGTTATTATCACATATAATCTTTCTGCTGACTGCTTAGCAGGCAACAAAACCATTTCACTGTACCTCGGTACACATGACAATAAACTAAACTCATTCTGAAGGTGTACTACTTTGACAACAGTAAGACTTTAAGTTTTATTTTGAAGGCACAGATGTTTAGCATGTAAAACATGAAGGCCATTAGAAAACAGTAGAGTGACGGCAGTTAAAAATAAAAACGTACAATAATGTTATAAAACCTCAAGGTTGGTCAAGCGATCAGCACATCTTTCAAAAACTCCTCTCGTGTTTAATCACATTATCCGCCTTTTGTATCTTCCTTTCATATTCCAGAGCAATGCTGCTCATTTAGTTGTTAAGCTTGACTTGGCATATCTGAGTTGGACAAACAGAAAATATCTGGACCCCACTCAAGTGCTTAAGAGGAAAACAAATCTGGGAGGCATGATTGATTGATGGTGCAGTGGCGATGGACCAGAGGACAATCAGTATTCAGAGAAAGCTGACAGGGTTCGTGTTCACAAAAGAAAGAGGTTATGAAACGGGAGCCAGAGAACACACTGCATACAAACACAGCCACTGATGTTGCTGTCACATGGGCAAGGTTCAAAAATGCCAAGACATCTTCATGAATTTCCAAAGATAAGGATTGGAAGATAAAATAAATAGAAAACACAAACCACATGGAAACAACAACAGGAATAAAGCTTGTATTGGTAAAAAAAAAAAAGAGGTTTAGATTAGTTTAGCTTAAGTCAGAGATACAGCGTGGAAGCAGGCTCTTCGGCCCAACGGGTCAGTGCCGACCAGCGATCTCCCGTACACTAGTTCTATCCTACACACTTAGGGACAATTTACAGGGGCCAATTAACCTACAACCCTGCAAGCCTTTGGAGTGTGGGAGGAAACTGGAGCACCTGGAGAAAATCCAAGGGGAGAATGTACAAACTCAATCGAGGTCAGATTGAACCCGGGTCCCTGGTGCTATAAGGCAGCAACTGTACCGCTGCACCACTGTGCTGCCCTCTCTCTTGTTAAACTGTAACCTTTACAAGACCTTCCAAGATCCTGTGTGGTTCTTTTCTCATTATTAATCTTCTGGATAGGTCTGGAGAAATCAAAAATGAACACAACAAATGCATTTGATTGCAGGATAAACTTTGTGAATGGGGTATACTAGTCTCTGGCAAAAAAATGAATGGACGACCCTACAAATTGGAGATGAGGAGAAATTTCTCCAGCCTGAGGGCGGTGAATCTGTGGAATTCATTGCTACAGATGGCTATGAAGGCCCAAGATATTGGGCATTTTTAAGGCAGAGATTGAGTGCGGCACAGTGGTGCGGCACAGTGGAGCGGCACAGTGGTGCGGCACAGTGGTGCGGCACAGTGGTGCGGCACAGTTGTGCGGCACAGTGGTGCGGCACAGTGGAGCGGCACAGTGGTGCGGCACAGTGGAGCGGCACAGTGGTGCGGCACAGTGGTGCGGCACAGTGGAGCGGCACAGTGGTGCGGCACAGTGGTGCGGCACAGTGGTGCGGCACAGTGGAGCGGCACAGTGGAGCGGCACAGTGGTGCGGCACAGTGGTGCGGCACAGTGGTGCGGCACAGTGGTGCGGCACAGTGGAGCGGCACAGTGGTGCGGCACAGTGGAGCGGCACAGTGGTGCGGCACAGTGGTGCGGCACAGTGGAGCGGCACAGTGGAGCGGCACAGTGGTGCGGCACAGTGGAGCGGCACAGTGGAGCGGCACAGTGGTGCGGCACAGTGGTGCGGCACAGTGGAGCGGCACAGTGGTGCGGCACAGTGGAGCGGCACAGTGGTGCGGCACAGTGGTGCAGCAGTAGTGTTGCTGCATCACAGAGCCAGAAAACAGGGTTCGATTCTAACGATGGGTGTTGTCTTTAGGGAGTTTGTACGATCTCCCCGTGGGTTTTCTCCCACACTCCAAAGACTCCAAAGACGTAAAGGTTTGTGGGTCAATTGGCTTTGGTAAAATTGTAAATTGTCCCTAGTGTGTGGGATAGTGCCAGTGTACTGGGTGATCGCTGGTCAGCTCGGACTCGGTAGCCGAGGGGCCTGTTTCTGTGCTGCATCTCCGAAGTCTAAGGATAGGTTGTTGATTAATGAAAGGCACTAAAGGTTACAAGAAGGCAGGAGAATCGGGTTGAGAGAGTAACAAAGATAAGCCATGATTGAATGGGCTCGATGGGCTGAATGGCCTATTTCTCCTATGTCTTATGTTCTTATGCTGTTTGGTACCGAGGTATAAATGGGGTATAATTCCTCTTGCTTTCATTTAAAACATTCAGATTATTTGGTAGCAATATTAAATTTGTTAAATGAGTTTCTGCTTCCATTAGAGAGCGATTTCAAATGCATTTTTTAAGTGTTCATATTCTCCTGACCTCCAGGGCGATAATGTAATCTAGGCTTGGCCTTTACTGTTATTCTGTTTCCAGAGTATTCCTTGTGAGCCAGTAAAAGTAATAGGCAATTTCTGCACCAGAAACCCATCTGCAGTTATATTTATTTAAAATAACTTTGTGTAGGAGCTGAGATAAGCGAGCAAGACAGCACATTTACATTTAAAACCATCGCAAGAAATAGCCCCCCCCAAAAAATTGCCTCAAGCATTTGAAATAAATGTTAAGAAAAAAAGAACACTTCTAGAGGAATAGAAAGCTTCTTAGAAAACTGTAGGGCAGTGATCGCCACTGATCTGTTCCACTTAGGATGGCTGTGTATCTTTAGGCACAGTCTTTGTTCTTGTTACATCCTACTGATGAGCAACCTGACAGTATAATTTGCTGGGAGCGGTCATAGCTCCCAAAGGACCCAATCCAATTATTTCTACAATTAGTGAAAGTAGGATGTTTAGTCTTGTGTCCACAAAACTAGAAGCCATTCTTTCAGCAGTACAACAATACATAAAGATGGGATTTGTGGAATTGAAAATTTTATGAGGTGAGCTTATATTATGAAATTAACACCCCACATCAAGTTAAAGCATTTCATTAGCTTTGAAATATAGAAGGTTGGCAAATTTCCATCTAACAAACTGGAAAAATTTACCTTGAGGGGATTTTCACAGATACATAGGAATGAATTTAGGTGCAAATAATTATAACGACTTGGAAAACAGCATGTCATCCACCCTAAGATCTGGTCAAGAATCTTTACAGAATGCGCCTTTAACTGAAAGTGCGGCCCTTAGCTGTGGCAATTGCATTGTTTGCTGGGTTTTTCTTAGGGCTGCACAGTGGCACAGCTGTAGAGTTGCTGCCTCACAGCTCCAGAGACCCAGGTTCAATCCTGACCTCGGATCCTGCCAGTCATGGAGTTAGCACCTTCTCCCTGTGACTGTGTGGGTTTTCTCTGGGTGCTCTGGTTTCCTCCCACATTCCTAAAACCTAAAACATACAGGTTTGTGGGTTAATTGGCCTCTGTAAATTGCCCCAAGTGTGTAAGATAGAACTAGTGTATGGGTGATCGATGGTCCGTGTGGACTCGGTGGGCCGAAGGGCCTATCTCCATGTTGTATCTCTAAACTAAACCAAACGATCCAGTTAGAACTGCACCCTCAGAACTTACTTCTTAATGTTAGATTTTAACTATATACCTGCAGATCATTTTTTCATTTAGTTTTGTTTATTATTGTCATATGCACTAAGGTACAGTGAAAAGCATTTGTTTGTGTCCTGCCCCTCCTCTTCCCCATAGTCTGGAGAAGGCCCCCCCGTCCATATTTTCCAGAGATGCTGCCTGACCCGCTGAATTACTCCAGCATTTTGTTATTTTTGTAATATATTACATGGATTATTCACCCATTGCACGATTTGTGATATTCATTGTATGATTCTGAATATCCTTGTCTCACTTAAAACATCAGAATCAGTCTGCTCTTGGTGTTATTCATCCATTCAATTACACCACACAATGGATAGGAAAGGTTTAGAGGCCTGTGGTCCAAATCAGGCAAGTGAGACTAGCCTAGTCTGCCAACTTGGTCTGCATGGACATGGTGGGCCGAAGGGATTATTTCCATGCTTTATAGCTGTATGGAATAAAGAACCAGGGGATATAGGTTTAATGTGAGTGGGTGGGGGGGGAAGGGGGAGGGCGAGGGGGGGGGGGGGGAGGGGGAGGGCGAGGGGGGGGGGAAGGGGGAGGGCGAGGGGGGGGGAAGATTTTATTGTTCCGTTTTGGGACATATGACAATAAAACACTCTTGACTCTTGGATATGGGCAAAATGGTGGGACTATTGTGGATGGGGCATGTTGGTCAGCATGACAAAATTGGGCCGAAGGGCCTGCTTCCACACGGTATGACTTGATGGTTCTCTTGCTCTACAAAATGAAGAAAGAGGAAGTGTTACTACACAATAATAATACCAATACCAATAAATCAGCAAAATACCATGCTTCAGAATGTTTGATCAGATTTTATAGCCTCAGATGGAAAAGTTGCTTCTCATGCTGTGTTTTTAGAAGTGTAATGCAATCAAGCAAGCTTGACAAGGTAGACAATCAGAATTAAAATGGCCATTGATCCAGCTTTGATGTGCTTCTCTCATTGAAGGTAAGAGAATAGTCAATGATGAGCAATTCATTAGCTTCTTTTGGTAATCAATACACACCTCACAGTTATTGTGCTGGAAAAGCTTTGATTCCTTTTCATGGCTGTAACCAAGAGATAAAAGGCAGAGATAAGCATTTTCAACCATAACTTTGCATGTGCAGCCAATGTCTTAAAGGGAAAGGACATAAAGTGCTGGAGTAACTCAACGGGTCAGGCAGCATCTCTGGAGAACATGGATAGGTGATGTTTTGGGTCAGGTCTGAAGAAGGGTCCCAACACGAAATGTCACCTTTCCATGTTCTTTGGAGATGCTGCCTGACCTGTTGAGTTACTCCAGGACTTTTGTCTTTTATTAACCAGCATCAGCAGTTCCTTGTTTCTGCGTCTTTCTGCTAGGGTGACACAGCGATGCGGCAGTAGAGTTGCTGCCTCACAGCAACAGAGACCTGGATTTGATCCTGACTACTGGTGCTGTCTGTACGGAGTTTTCCACGTTCTCCCTGTGACCATATGGGTTTTCTCCGGCTACTCTGGTTTTCTCCCACACTCTAAAGACGTGCAGGTTGGGAGATTAATTGGCTTCAGTAAAATTGTAAATTGTCCCTAGTGTGTAGGATAGTGGTGGTATATGGAAGGATCGCTGGTCGTCACGGACCCGGTGGGCCGAAGGGCCTGTTTCCATGCCATATCTCTAATGTCTAAAGTAAGTGCCTGTAAGTGAGTGTGCCTTTAGCGAATAACCAATGTAGCGGTTTTGTGATGGTAAGCTGAGATTTCATGGGAGTCTAATGACTTGATAATTATGGAGGGCATGCCATTCCTGTACCTTAGTGTGATCAGACGTTGTGCCCTTAACAGTCGCTGAATGGATCGCTCCACAGCAGTTTTCACATTCCTTGTGCTTACTGCCATGTTAAGAAATACTTAATCCTTTAACTAGTGTTCCACGTTGATCTGTTAGGAACTGTAACATATCATTTCACCCTGTACTACAGGTGAGATATCAGATACATCCAGGCGATGAAAAGCTTATCATTCATCAGTGTATTATTCCAGGTTTTCTTTAGGATTGGAATAATTTCAGTTATCCACCAAGCATTCTGAATATAACAAGGTTTTTAATCAAAGATTATCGACTGTAACTACTGCACAGAGTAAAGCATGCTTTAAATCTTATTGATTTGTGGTTGAGTTGCCTTTTGCATCTATTAAAAAGTAAATCACCACCATTTTGAACGTCCTCTTAGCATGAGGATGAATGATTATCTTTATGGGGCTATCTCTGCCTAAAATAGAACTCAGTGCAGGATTAAGTTACCGAGTTACACAGTTATGAGGTTTGAGCTAAATGATTTGTTAACAGAGACACGATAATGTAAATATTTTAAAAACCATCATTTGAATATTGCACTATGTAGAATTAAAATGTACTGGTGGAGTTTACAAAATTGAAAAAAACAATGAAGTGATTTGTTTTTGTCTTTTGTGGAAGGTTATGAATTAAAGTGGGCATCTCAACTTGTATAGGAAAGAACTGCAGATGCTGATTTAAACCGAAGATAGATACAAAAAGCTGGAGTATCTCAACTTCATTATTTTGCCATACTTTGTATGTTAAAATATATTTTGTTGAATATGTTACTTTAAATAAATAATCTTACATTTTGGGCTAAAACACACTAACTCTTTAAATAAAAAATAAATAAATGAATAGATAGACAGATAGATAAATAAATTGGCAGGCAGACAGACAGACAGACAGACAGACAGACAGACAGACAGACAGACAGACAGACAGACAGACAGACAGACAGACAGACAGACAGACAGACAGACAGATAGACAGATAGACAGATAGACAGATAGACAGATAGACAGATAGACAGATAGACAGATAGATAGATAGATAGATAGATAGATAGATAGATAGATAGATAGATAGATAGATAGATAGATAGATAGATAGATAGATAGATAGATAGATAGATAGATAGATAGATAGATAGATAGATAGATAGATAGATAGATAGAAAGAAATTTATTGCACTAAGAATGATCTTCAAAATCATTTTTACTTTGAGACCAAGGTGGTACTAAATGAGCAAACATTCCCATATTTACTTTTATTATTTGCCAACAACAGAAAGACTAGAGATTATTGGCATCATTCTTCAGCATGTTCAATGTTTGCCTGATTTCAAAGGAATTTAGGATTGAATTACCTCTACCAATTGTATGTTGCTGTAAAGTGCATTCCATGGGTCAATAAGAAAGGCCATTTGATGAAGTCATTTGTACCACGTGAACTAAGGCCTGGTGTTGAGAGCGCTACTTTTCACTATTGCAAACAATAAGGGAAATAGTAAAGATATCTTGCGGGCATCAGCCTGGGGCTTGGATTGCCTTTCCCTTTGCAGATTGCACAAAGGCAATTTCAGTGGGGAGGGTGTGTAAGCAGTAGCTGCCTTGATTAGTGGCTCTTCTGGGAAACCATTGCACACAGAGGGATGAGGTATGACCCAAAGCCTGATTGCTGTCAAACAGAATGCAAGGAAATAAAGATCTGTTCACTCTTAGTCACTGCTTCCAATCTTTGACATAACACTCCACCCCTTTCCAATTTCCACAGAGACCATTCCCTCTACAACTCCCTGGTTAACTCATCCCTTCCTACCAAAACCACCCCCTCCCCAGGTACTATCCCCTGCAACCGCAGGAGATGCGACACCTGTCCCTATACCACCACCCTCGACTCTGTCCAGGGGCCCCGACTGTCCTTTCAGGTGAGGCAGAGGTTCACTTGCATCTCCTCCGACTTATTTGACTGTTTCCGCTATTCTAGGTGTGGACTAGAATATATCGGCTAGACCAAGCGCAGACTGGCCGATCGTTTTGCTGACCACCTTGGCTTAGTCCGCCTACTGCTACACCACTGTGCCGTCCTAAGTTTTAGTTTAGTTTATTATTGTCACATGTACCGAGGTACAGTGAAAAAGCTTTTGCTACGTGTTATCCGGTGAAAGAAACTACTATTCGTAATTACAATCAAGCTGTCCACAGTGTACAGATAAAGGATACAGGGTACAACATTTAGTGCAAGATGAAGTCTGATTAAAGATATGTAGGAAGGAGCTGCAGGTGCTGGTTTATACTGAAGATAGACACAAAGTGCTGGAATAACTCAGGCAGCATCTCTGGAGAAACGTCACCTGTGTCCTTTCCCCAGAGATGGAACCTGACCCGATGAGTTGCTCCAGCACTTTGTATCTGTCTCTGATTAAGGATAGTTGTTTTCTGTCTTCACATACAAAACAGCTCAACAATCTATCTGATCCCAACTTATCGGCCATTTTCCTAGCCCACCTTTGTGAAATTTATAGATTCATCTAGATGTTCGTGTGGAATATAAATGTCCAACTTATATCAGTGGGTATAACATTACATCATTTTGTAAGAGCATTCCTTTAAAGGACTGATTGCACCATTACGCCAAAGAATACATGTACCGGGAAAGGTTGATGCATGAACTATATGGAACGCATTCATTACATCCATGAGGTATTAGTTGTGATGAACAGGTTTCCAGAGGAAGCTGAAATTCATTTCTTTCACACAATTTAAGGAAAGTGTTAAATAGATTCCTGAAAAATGAGGTAATCATGACATGGAAGGTAAAAGCAAATTATATCTGGATGATAACTAAATGGGTTTGAAGCCTCCTGAGGTTTTGCCTGATTGCCTGTGAGGGCAGAAGAGAAATTTCTGCCAGATTACTTCAGAATTGACCGCAGATATCAGGTTCTCCCTGGAGGTGAGTGAAAATGATGGTGGGTGCACGTGGATGAAATGAACCAAATAATTCAGTCAGGCATCTATCGAGCCCCAGTTCATTTCTTGTCCTGTTGCACAAACACAGCAAAATGATTTGCTTGATATTTTTTCCCCAATCCATTCTGATAATGTTGTTCGTCTTTTGGTATTGAAATTTTGCGGCTTTTCATGAATAATGCAAGAGTTTATCAAATTGCCGCCTCAGTGCGTGTTATTGCAGGTAGGCAGTAAATGCAAAACATTTATGGTGGACATTCGTGGCTGATATAGTTCAGTTTTATTTTAGAAATACAGCATAGAAACGGGCGCTGCAGCCCACCAAGTCCACGCCGACCATCGATCACCCATACACTAGTTCAATGCTACACTTTAGTATTTAGACATTAGAGACAGAGCATAAACAGGCCCTTCGGCCCTCTAAGTCCACCCCGACCAGCAATCACCCCGTTCACTAGGACTATCCTACACACAAGGGACAATTTACAATGTTACCGAAGCCAATTAATCTACAAAACTGCAAGTCGTTGAGATGTGGGAGGAAACCGGTGAACCCGGAGAAAACCCATGTGACAACAGGGAGAACGTACAAACTCTGTACAGACAGCATCTGTAGTCAGGATCGAAAACAGGTCTCTAGCGCTGTAAGGCAGCAACTCTCCCGCTGCGTTACTGTGCTGCCTATTTGCAAAGGCATTTTTATACTGGGATGTGGTGGCATTGTTAGTGGGATTGGAGGGAAGGGAAAGGGGGCATAACGTTGCTGACAAACAACAATTAATGTTAAGGGATATGAATATGGTCAAATTATGAGCTACAGAAACATTTATAAATGTAAAGGGCATAGAATAATAATTGGAGTTTAATCTGCACATCTTGACATTTTTTCTACATGTGAGTGACCAGAACTAAAGACAGAGCAGCAGACTGGTGCAACGGTAGAGCTGCTGCCATACAGCACCAGAGACCCAGGTTCGATCCTGACTGCGGGTGCTGTCAGTATGGAGTTTGTAACTGTGTGGGTTTTCTCCAGGTGCTCCGCTTCCTCCCACACTCCAAAGACATTTGTAGGTTATTTGGCTTCAGTAAAATTTATAAATTGTCCCTAGTGTGTCGGTGTAGGAAATGTTAGTGTACTGTCGGAATTGCTGTCGGAATTGACTCAGTGGGCTGAAGGCCCTGTTTCTGTGCTGTATCTCTAAACTAAACTGAACTAAACTAAACTAAACTAAATTAAACAGTACTCCAAGTGTGCTCTCACCAATGGGTCTGAAAAAGGGTCCTGACCGAAAATGTCACCTATCCATGCTCTCCAAAGATGCTGCCTGCCCTGTTGAGTTACTACAGCACTTTATTTTTGTAAACCAGCATCTGCAGTTCCTTGTATCTCCACTGTATTTCAAATGTGGCCTCACCAACCTCTTGTACAATTGTAGCATAAGGTCCCAACTTCTATACTCAATACTCTGACTGGTGAAGGCCAATGTACCAAAAGCCTTCTTTATCATCCTACCTACCCGTCACGCCACTTTCAGAAAATTATGTAATCTGCATGCTTGCTTTCATTGGGAAAGGTATTGAGGACGAAGATTGGGATATTATAATGCAGTTGTACAAGTTACCTGGATTTGCAGCTTGAGCTGTAGGATTGTTTGGATAGGTGGGGACTATTTTTGTTCGAGTGTGGGGGGCCAAGGGTTAAAAAAAATCATGAGGGGCTTGGATAAAGTGAATGCTCGCTGTCTTTTTCCCAGGAAAGAGGATTCCAAAACTAGCGGACACAAGATTAAAGTGAGAGCAGAGAGTTTTAAGAGGGATCTCAGGGGTGGCTTTTTTTCACGCAGAGAATAGTCTCTATCTGGAATGAGTTGCCAGAGAAAGCTGGAGAAGCTGAGGAAACCCACCGAGTCCGCGCTGGCCAGCGATCACCCTGTTCTATCCCACACACTAGGGACAATTTACAGAAGCCAATTAGCCTACAAACCTGCACGTCTTTGGAATGGGTGAGGAAACCGGAGCACCCGGAGATAACCCACACTGTCACAGGGAGAACAAACAAACTCCCTACAGGTAGCACCTGTAGTCAGGATCGAACCCGGGTCTCGGGCGCTGTGAGGCAGCAACTCTGCCGCTGTGCTACTATTTCTTTAAATTATTTGTGAATGCCATCTTTCTCTTGTCCAAAATCCACATAGTTCATGGTTTCAAAGCTCCTATGCATATATTCTTTCTCATGATAGAATCAAAGATAAGAAAGATTGAGTTACAAGGTTATAATCTAATTGAGAGGTTTACATGATCTCACAAACCATGAAGGTGATACATCAGAAATTTATGAAAGTCATTTGAAACCCAAACAGATTAAAACCTAAATTTATCCTTGTCTGGCTGTGATTTCATTTTATGAAGGATTTTAAGATGCTTTGGTTTAAAATTCCTTTTTTAAAAATGAGATTTGTCAAGTCATTAATAAACATGTATTTGAGAAATAATTCATAGTCGACTAAAGAGAAAGTATGTTCATTATATTTATGATCTTACATGGAGAAAAGCATATATTTATACAGGCGTGTTTTAAATAGAATGCAGTTCCAATTTTTCTCCTGGGTAATGTCTTGCCAATTAGTTGTAATTTAGCATGCCAAAATGTAGTGCATTTAATTACAGCAAAATACTCTTCTCTTTGTGGCTTTGAGATAATTACGCACCTTGGTCAAAGATTGTTTTTTGAAAATCATGTTGGCAATGCTTCTAATTTTTTTAGCAAAACTGTTTTAGGTACTGAGATGAGTAACATGGCAGGCAAAGCAGTGTGACAACACAGTAAACATTTATTCAAAGCTCTACCATGTATCTTCACCAAAAACATGATATAAGCCGCCGGGAGGGAATGAGGGGCCCAGCGGGGAGCTGTCGAGAACCAAGGGGGGACCAGACGGGGAGGGGGGCAACCAAGAATGAAGGGGGGCCCCTGCAGGGGGCCGCCGAGAACGAATGGCATTCCCGGCGTGGGGCCATCGTGAAAGTAGGCTGCCCGCGGCCACATGCAGCGACAGGCCTGGTTCGCTGCTGCGAGACGATACGACTGTTCAATGGACATTGTGACTTGGTTGGAGCCAGAAATCATATCATCATCATATCATATATATACAGCCGGAAACAGGCCTTTTCGGCCCTCCAAGTCCGTGCCGCCCAGCGATCCCCGTACATTAACACTATCCTACACCCACTAGGGACAATTTTTACATTTACCCAGCCAATTAACCTACATATCTGTACGTCTTTGGAGTGTGGGAGGAAACCGAAGATCTCGGAGAAAATCCACGCAGGTCACGGGGAGAACGTACAAACTCCTTACAGTGCAGCACCCGTAGTCAGGATCGAACCTGAGTCTCCGGCGCTGCATTCGCTGTAAAGCAGTAACTCTACCGCTGCTCTACCGTGCCGCCCAACATGTTCCCAATGCTTGCCCTGAGAGGATGGGGAAAGTCCTTCTCTCTAACATCCCAAAGACATAGGGTGATAAGGTGATAAGGTCACAAGTGATAGGAGTAGAATTAGGCCATTCAGCCCATCAAGTCTATTTCACCATTCAATCATGGATAATCTATCTCTCCCTCTTAACCCCATTCTCCAGCCTTCTCCCCATACCACGTAACTCTACCGCTGCGCTACCGTGCCGTGCCGCGACTCTTTGTGTACTGCCTAGGTGAGATCTGCTGTATGATCTTACCGGGTTGTAAGCAAAAACAAAGAATTTCACTACCTAAGTGTATGCGACAATAAAATATAATTGAATCATTGAAAGAAAAATATAACTAAAGATACCCAGTGGCCTTTTTTAGACAATAGACAATAGGTGCAGGAGGAGGCCATTCGGCCCTTCGAGCCAGCACCGCCATTCAATGTGATCATGGCAGATCATTCTCAATCAGTACCCCGTTCCTGCCTTCTCCCCATACCCCCTGACTCCGCTATCCTTAAGAGCTCTATCCAGCTCTCTCTTGAATGCATTTTTGAGAGTGTTCCTGAATGAAATATGGGATTGGGTGTGATATAAAACATAGAACATATTTCATAGAACAGTACAGCACAGGTACACAAATGTTTGTGCCGAACATGATACCAAGTTAAACTGATCTCATCTGCCTGCACATGATCCAGATCCCTCCATATCCTGCACTTCCATGTGCCCATCTAAAAGCCTCTTCAAGCCACTATTTTACCTGCCTCCACTACCACCCCTGCCAATGCATTCCAGGCCCCCATAACCCTCTGTGTAAAAAACCTGCTCTGCACTTATCCATTAAACATTCTCCCCCTCACCTTAAAGCTGTGCCCTCTAGAGTTTGGACATTACCACCCTGGGAAAAAGGTTCAGACTGTCTACCCTATTTAGGCCTCTCATCATTTAATATATGCACTTGTTTAGTTCTCCCATTATATATGCCTACAAAAGTCAAATATCTCTACTCATATTTACTATTTTTCAAATCTGTACGTCTCTGGAGTGTGGGAGGAAGTCGGAGGACCTGGAGAAAACCCACACGGTCGCAGGGAGAACGTGCAAACTCTGTACAGACAGCACTCGTAGTCAGGATCGAACCAGGGGGCTCTGGTGCTGTGAGGCAGCACCTCTACCGCTGTGCCACCTAATGTAGTAACATACTTATTATATCAACAAGTATCATTTTTTAAACAGCAGAGAGCGGCATCAGCCCTGGTAAGGTTGACATGCAGGAAAATTGCCTTGACGACGTTGAATTTTTTACCCTTCAGCTTCACTGACTGATAACAACATTACTCTTGAGAGTTTTTTTTAAGCATTGATTTCACATTATTCACACCATAAAAGATAGCTGTAAGCCTACCTTGCACACTGGCAATGTGTTTGGTAAAGCAAATCTCTCATATTATAAATCAGTGTGATCCACTGCTTCACACTGCTTTGTACCAGCACGATCAACTCCTGCGTTTAAAATCACACTCTGATTTATAGTTTGCAAACTAATGGCTGCACATGGATAGTTTAAAGAAATCATTGCCAGAGGCTCAGCTCCTCAGCAGTGTTTTCTGCCACGACATTTTAGTTTAATTTAGTTTAGATTAGAGATAGAGCATGGAAACAGGCCATTCAGCCCACCGAGTCCTTGTTAACCAGTGATCACCCATTCACACTAGTTTTGTTTAGTTTAGGGATACAAATAGGCTCTTGGGCCCACCGAGTCCACACCGACCAACAATCACCTGTACACTAGTCCTATCCTGCACACTAAAGGGCAATTTACAGAAGCCAATTGACCGTCAAACCTGCATACTTTGGAATGTGGGAGGAAACCGGAGCACCGGAAGGAAATCCACGTGGTCACAGGGAGAATGTGCAAAATCCGAACAGATAGCACCTGTGGTCAGGATGGAACCTGAGTCTCTGGCGCTGTGAGGCAGCAACTCTACCGCTGCGCCACCGTGCCGCCAATTCTAACAGCCACAGGGGCCTCTGCATCAATGACTAGTTTGGGAATTTTAAATTTATGTTCTTTGTTGATGCATCGCGAGCAGACAGATTGCCACAGAATGAACATTGGGGAGATATTTCCATGTAGAAACAAGGAACTGCAGATGCTGGTTTACAATGATTTTGTAAAGCAATCCTGAATGTTGACTAGCCAGAAATATTCCCTTTATCCTGTATCTGTGCACTGTGGGCAGCTCGATTGTGATCATGTATTGTATTTCCGCTGACTGTACAGCATGCAACAAAAAGGCTTTTCACTGTACCTCGGTACACATGACAATAAACTAATCTAAACTCAACTAAATAGAAAATTTAACATCGATACCAAATTTGAGTGCTGGCAAGGGTTGAATACATGTTTTTAAAAGATATCTTGGAGGAGGGATGGTCATGAAACGTGCAAACCAAAGGTTACAAATGGTTTTCTAACTAGAATGGTAGGACTGGTGATATGTCTGACATGTAGCATGTGGTGTGTAGGAACAAACTGCAGATGCTGATTTATACCAAAGATAGACACAAAGTACTGGAGTAACTCAACGAGTCAGGCAGAATCTCTGGAGAAAAAGGATGGGTGACGTTTCAGGTCAGAAACCTCCAGGCTGAAAGTAGAGGGGAGAGGAAATAGAGGAAGGAAAAGCCCAGAACAAATCAGGGGTGGTAATAGATGACAAAGGAAGGGTGGAGCCCATAATGGCCCATTGTTGGCTGGGAAAGAGGTGGATTTTGTCTAAATGGCGTGCCATTCGCACAACAGTAGGCTTCTCTGCTGAAACTCCACCCCAGTCTTGCATCTGCTTCCATCGTAGAGATTACTGCTCTATGTCACAGTGACCCTGGTGACTGCAGACCTGGTTACCACTGTACTTGTTTACCACACCTCTGGTTATCATTGTACCTAGTTATCTCTTACTTGATTACCACATCCCTAGTTACCACACAACTGGTTATCTCTGTTGCTGGTTACCACAGTCCCTGGTTACCACAGGCCCTAGTTACCACCCCTAGTTAGCGAGCCCCTAGTTACCACAACCCCTGATTACCATATCACTGGTTACTACAGTCCTAATTAATACCTATTTATGTCAGCCCTAGTTACTGCAGCCCTGGTTAACACAGCCCTGGTTACAACAGCCCCTTGTTACTGCGGCTACTGGTTACCACACTGCTGGTTACCACAGTACCTGGTTACCACAGCCCCTAGCTACTACATCCCCCTAGTTACCAAACCCCGGGTCCCCACCAGACCCTGGTTAAAGTTGAGGAGGGCAGCAAGATTCACACAGACAATAAAGACTGTCTGCAGTTAGCTGGGCCTTGTAAGACCTAACCTGCACTGTTTTTTATCCTGTCTGAGGCTGTGTTTTCAGTGTGACACTGTCGCAGAGATATTCCAGCTGTTAGAAGCTGGCTTCCCATTCACCCTGTCAGGTGGTGACAAATGTACTCAACTTTTACAGATCCAAATGCTCCCATCCAGCCTTGAGTAACATTAGTCACTTAAGGCATTCAGCAGATGATTGTGACACCGGACCAGGCTGCCCTTTCATGATACACCTCGGAGTTCATACAAACTACATGGATGCGGAATACAATAGAGAGGAACAGAGAAAGGAGAGAAAGGGGAGATGGAGATAGAGCAACATCTACTCACTGGATTCCCATAAGTGCGGATGCTGCAGATATAATCCACATAGCCATAAAGGCCATGACTGATAGCTCCATCAACTTCATGAAAAGCGAGCGATTTCAGACCCTCAGTGTCTAGATAGCGAGTGATGTGAGCTACTTCATTATGTTCGTCAGTAGAGGCCATCAGGGGAATAGCGCTGGGGCAGTTATAGCCGGGATATCTGTGCTGCACAGCACACCAATGTGACAGAGTGACTGATAGTTCACCAGGGCCATCCTCTTGCAATTTAAGTGGAGCCCAAGAAGGGTTTCAATGAGGCGTTTGGAATTACTGAGCACCAGCGAGCGGGAACACTGGAAAGCTAGGGTGCACTCACTGTGTCTGGTCAGCTGGAGGAAGCCCTACAGTCTAGTACAGCAAGAGGCAATGGAATTGCAGTGGCTTGCTGTTTGATAGAGCCATAGAGTCATAGGCCCTTCGACCCAACCTGCCCACGCCGCCCAACATGCCCCATCTACACTATTGTTACCCCAGCACTTTAGGTTTTGATTTGTAAGTGTGATTTAATGACACACCGAGTACACACTGTTCCCAAGCCAAGCGATTCTCTGCATGCTCGTCCCAGAAGCTGTTCTGCATTCATTCATTACAATCGTTCCATTCTTATAAACCTCTACTCCAACAGCAGGATTTTTTAGAGTCATAGAGTCATACAGAGTGGAAACAGGCCCTTCTGCCCAACTTTCCCCTGCTGTCCAAGTTGCCCCATCTACACTAGTCCCACCTGCCTGCGATTGGCCCCTTATCCCTCTAAACCTATCTTATCCATGTATCTATCTAAATGTTTCTTAAACATTACGATAGTACCGACCTCAACTATCTCTTCCGGCAGCTCATTCCATACACGCACCATCATTTGTGTAAAAAAAGTTACCCCTCAGGTTCCCATTAAATCTTTTCCCCCTCACATTAAACCTATGTCCTCTAGAATCTCAAATCCCTTCCTCTGGGCAAAAGACTCTGCATTTACCCAGTCTATTCCTCTCGCGATCTATAAGAACACCCCTCACCCTCCTGCGCTCCAAGGAATAAAGTCCTAGCCTAATCAAGCTCTCCCTAAAGCTCAGGCCTTCGATTCCTGGCAACATCCTTGCAAATCTTTTCTGCACCTTTTCGAGCTTGAAAACATCTTTCCTATTACATGGTGACCAGAACTGAACACAATACTTCAAATGGCGGTTTTGTACACTTGTAACATAACCCCCTCAATACTCAGACTCATGATCAATGTGCCAAAAGCCTTCTTGATCACTCTATCTACCTGTGATGTCACTTTCAAGGAACTAAGTACCTGCCCTCCTAGATCATTCTGCTGGACACACCTCCAGATCCCTGCCATTTACTGTAAACATGGTGAAATACATCAGCGCAGTTTATTGAGTTAACTGCATTATGTTTCACGATGACCAAGTCTTACTCCACATTAAAATGACAGGAATAACTTAATAAATGATTCATTATGCATAATAGATTAATTGAATAGATGTAATAATTCAATTTTAGAGTTTAGTTTAGAGTTTGGGGTTTAGACATACAGCATGGAAACAGGCCCTTCGGCCTACTGAGTCTACGACAATCATTGATCGCCCGTTCACACTAGTTCTATGTTATCCCACTTTCTCACCCTCTCCCTACAGACTAGCAGCAATTTACAAAGTCAATTAACCTACAAATCCACACGTCTTTGGAATGCAGGAGGAGAGGCTGTGGAGGCCAAGTCATTGAATATTTTTAAGGCAGTATTTTGACAGGTTCTTGATTAGTAAGGGTGTTAGGGGTTATGGGGAGAAGGCAGGAGCATGGGGTTGAGAGAGAAAGATAGATCAACCATGATTGAATGGCGGAGTAGACTTGATGGGCCGAATGACCTAATTCTGCTCCTATAACCTATGAATGTATGAAACTGGAGCTTTTGGAGGAAACTCACACGGTCAGAGGGAGAATGTACAAACTCCGTACTGACAGCACCCGTGGCCAGGATTGAACCTGGGTCTCTGGCCCAGTGAGGCAGCAGCTCTGGGCGAACACCCGTTCCAATCAAACGGATGTACATTGCAGAAAAATTGTTCCATTTATGTTCAGCAACACAGAAATTAAAACCTTGCTCAAATAAGGCTCACTGAGGAAAAATGTTATCAGAACAATTCAGAGGCTGCTGATGAAAAGAGGGATTGAGAAACCACCCACGACAAAAAAAAAATTAACTTGGCTTACAAAGCACCGTCAGTCAGGAAAAGCAAAGTAAAAAATCTGCTGAGGGATATGTGGGTGAGGATCTGGAGCACATCTGTTTTCCCAGTCATCATTAACATGTCTGAATCTGCTCCCACTGTCACCCTGACTGTCACCATGTCCGTCACCAGACTCCACATTATCCCCATTCAGAAATAATCTTGTTGTCAGATCATGGTAAGAGGGTAAAACGGGATTAGGTCGTGCCCTTGAAGAGGGAGTAATTCAACAGTATGGAAGCAATAGGAACTAATTCACAGGAAAGCTGAATGCAGGGGTGTGAGAGGTTGAACTTATTTATATGCAAAAAGAATTGGTGAGATAAGAACGCCTTTTTCTTAATGACACACGATAATGGTAGACACTGTTTCAATTTACCCTAAAGACTCCAGATTAGCACAAATCTCTGAGTGTCTTTATTACTGCCAAGAGTTTGCAGGGTTTGCGACAGAGGGTGGAAATGCTAAGCAGCCAGGGACCATCTGTCTCCCCCATGGAGGTGAAAACATGCATGATGGAGGGACACCTGCTTGTCAAGTGCAGCCTGCTGCAGAAATTGTTTCTCGATTCACGGGGCCCGGGACCGCATTAGCCGCATGTGGATCAGCCGCACACGCACAACACTCTCAAACTACCCTTGCTGCAAATATTCATCAAAACGGGAAGGCAGTCATTTGCTGCTGCACTTATAGCCAGAACAACATTTGATGACTGTTCCTGGAAATTACCGCTATTCATGTGCAAAGAGTCCTGTGGTACAAAGGGCAGAGATAATGACACACAAATGCACAGAGCAACACAAACTGGCAGATTCCATGTGTGTCATTGTAGGGTGTTTATCTTTTAACTTTGATTCTTTAAAAAAAATTAGTTAAGCATTGGGCATTGGGCATTGTGCCATGGCTTCTGAGACATTAGGATTTACATATTCTGCCATTTTCCGCGCAAAGTTTTGTTTCCCCTACTGTTATGCTTTAGCATTTAAACTTTTGTAACCTGAATATATTCAGCAGAGTACGAGTGAATGTGTCTTCTCTTGGTTAATACGGAACCAAATTAAATTCATGTTGTCTACCAAGTGAGAGATAAAGCGGTAACGTTAAATGGGACTTATAATTTCAGACAATTCTGCTACCCGGAGTTTTGCATTAAGTTTATATCCTACCATTGATCGTGAATAAATAAAAGAATGAAATAGCTTGAGGTGCACATTGTGAAGCTGTGCTGAAATCACACTTATGAATTATTCTCGTGGTGGTGTGGCATGGCTCCTTTTTGCTCTGTAATCATTTCAGGCAATCTGTTTAGGTGTTTGATTCATAAAGACGAGAAATTAAAAGCAGCTAGCGTCAATCTGCAGTTTGAGGATTAAAGCCTTTCAAAATGAAAATCGCAAGAACTTTCAGTCTTAGTAGCTTTGCAATCTCGACTCATTATATGCGAATTTTAAGCAAAAAAAATCTTTATTTTTTTGGCTCTAACCTTTGTCAGGAGAAAATCAATAAATAATTAGCATTTTCTAATCAATATTTAATGTCACGGCGTATGATCTACATTCTTGCCTTGGCACTCTGCAGTTAGGAGGTACGTGACAAAGACTAACAAGCCCACGAGCACTCAAGTGCCAGAGGTTTGTGGCTGGATCGGAGCGTTATGAAGGTTACAGGGTGCACTCCAGTTAAATAACCTGCAGCTGGCTATCTGAGGGTGGGAGGAGAGGCAAAGAGAGCACGGCCATGAATTTTAATGAATAGCGGAAACAAATGAGTCCGAGATGCACACAATTAGTGGGATGGTGGAATATGTGTAGAGTCTAAATGAGGGACATGATCATCTCTTGACTCCCAGCGTGCTGCAAGTCCATTCTCTAAAGACCTTAATGAGGGAGTTACATTGTACCAGTGCAGTGTTCGGAGCAGACTTACTGCACAATAGGGGGAAGGGCATTGGTTAGTCATATTTCGCTTGGGCAGTTTACAACCCAGCGGTATGAATATTGAATTCTCTAACTTCAAGCATCCTCTCTCTCCCTCTCCCTTCCCCACCTGAGTCGTCGTGCTGTTAAGTTTCACTGTCTGTATAACTCGTTATTGCCTAACCCCCAGCCAACAATGGAACAGTGTGGACTCCATCTTTTCTTGATCATTGTTGATTTTTGCATATCTTTCATTCATTTGTGCTAAGTACCTTTTTTATCTCTCGTTTCCCTTTCCCCTGACTCTCAGTCTGAAGAAATCTCCACCCGAAACGTCAACTATTCCTTTTCTCCAGAGAAGTTGCCTGACCCATTGAGTTACTCCAGCTCTTTGTGTCTATCTATGGACTTGGAATTCAAATAAATTTCCAAATATATGCAAACAAAAAAATACCACAATTCTCCAGATGCCTGAATTATAATTTTTTACTTAATACAGAGCAGGCAATGTAATGTTCACAGTGGGTTGCTGTAATAAAGCAAATATGATCCATAATTTGGATGCTTGGAAAAACCATTTTGATATTTTTCTGAATTTCATTTTAACTCGTAAATTGGAAACACAATTTATACTTATTGTGCCAAAGGCAAGATTCTATCTCATTAATGCAAATAGCATGCATCCATTAATAACAAATGGATACATCAAATATCTACTAAATAATCACAGTTGCATCAGAGATAGGCTGCGATAACCTGCATTTAATGCTTTAAACTTAAATAAAGTGCATTTTATACAAATTGTGTGGGTTAGGCAATTAGTTAGAAAAAAATAAAACGATGGAGCTGGTTTGCGCATTTTTAAAAAGACTTTTCTTTGCCTTCCATCACAGTGAGGGTGTGCCTGGAGCAATCACTGTGATGGCTGTTTGTGTTAAAAATTGTAATTGTGTGTCTTGTGTTCTTTATGGTTTACTGCCGGACCCTGACGTGAGAGGACGCTGGCGCTATTTGTTCGCCGCTTCTCCGTCAGGATAGTTTGTCTGTTTGTTTTTATGTCTTGACTGTTTTTGTAAAGCGTCTTTGAGCATTTGGAAAAGCGCTATAAAAAATAAATGTTTATTATTATTATTATTATATCAGATGTATCTCATTCTATTTGTTCAGTATATTGTATGTGTTATTTGTGCATTGATAAAAACCTAAACCAAGTTGGGATGTGTTTCCTATTGGTGCCGTCTCATTATTGCCAATAAAATATTGTTGCGAGACAGTAATGTACTTGTGATGTTTTGATGAAGGTACAATCCCGAGATTAAGGTTTAGTTAAGATTAATTTAGTTTATAATTGTCATGTGTATTGAGGTACAGTGAAAAGCTTTTTGTTGGGTGCTATCTAGTCAGCAGAAAACATTCAGGGGTAGTGCAGTGGCACAGTGGTAGAGTGTTTGCTTTACAGCGCCAGAGACCCAGGTTCGATCCTGACTACTTTTTTTTTGGTGTTTTTTTTTGATATAAAAGTTTTATTCCAAAGAAAAACATACAAACATACTAAGCAAAATGTGATCAAACAAAAGCCGCCTGTATCGGCAGTTTACAAATTAAACAATTATCACATTAAAATCCCGCCATCTCTGTCAACAATACATTCAACCCCCCCGCGGCGACCAGCGTTCCCGGAAGGCCTCCAGAGTCCCCGTGGACACCGCGTGTTCCCTCTCCAGGGACACGCGGGCACGGACGTAAGCCCGGAACAGGGGTAGGCAGCCGACTTCTGTGAGGCCGTCGACTGCCCGCTGCCTGGACCCGCGGATGGCCATCTTGGCCAGGCCCAGGAGCAGACCGACAGGGAGACCCCCTCCTCCATCCTGACCCTCCCCCATCTGTACCGGCTGCCCAAAAATTAAAAGCGTAGGGCTAAAATTGAGCCAGAACTTGAGGAGCAGCCCCTTCAGATACTGGAACAGGGGCTGTAACCTCACGCACTCTGTATACAAGTGGTACACGGTCTCCTCCTCACCGCAGAAGCGACAGGCGGCAGACGAGACCGTGAACCGGCTCAAGTACCTGTTACAGGCTATAGCCTTATGCAACACTCTCCACCCCAGGTACCCGATGTAAAGCGGGAGGACCCCCTTATAGAGAGACCTCCACTGGGGACTGCTCCCGCCGTCAGGTGGTAACACGGACCGCCAGGGCGTGTCCGGACGGAAGATGAGAGCGAGGAAGTGGCGAGTGTGCAGGAGCAGCCTGTACAAAACGCGCCGCTCCGCGTCACGGAACGGCACGCTGGGCATCTGGGAAAGGCGGCTCATATTGCGTGGGGCCGGCTCTCGGGAAGGACCCGGGCCGTGGGCCCGATGAGCAATTCCGACAAAGCGGGGGTAAGCCCGGTCGGAATCGCTCCACGCACACGCCTCTCCTCGACACCCACCGTGACAGGGTGAGGACCGGCCCCCCTCACAACCACAGCACCCCCCTCCCCCTGAGGAGCAGCGCCCTGGCTGAAGGTGACCAAATTCCTGGCTCTCAGGAGATCACGGTAAAAACCAGGCAACTCCCGCCTAGCGCGCTGACTCATGCCCGCTACCGGGAGCCGTGATCCCTCCTGGAGGCAGCGCCCCCGGCAGAAAAAGTACGTGGCCAGCTAGTGCCATCTGGGAGGGCACTCGGAGTACACGTACCTCTGCAGGGTCCTGAGTCGGAGGGCCGCCACCTGAGTGAGGATGCAGACCAGCGCCTGACCGCCCTCCTCCAACGGGAGACTCAGAACCCCAGCAGAGACCCAGTGGTTCCTCTCACCCCAGAAGAAGTTAACTAACCTCCTCTGAATCATGGCGATGAAACGAGAGGACAGGACCAGAGTGGCCAGCCGGTACCACAGCAGAGAGGCCACCAGCTGGTTTATGACCAAAGCCCTACCCCGATATGATAACACACCAAGGAGGCCTGACCAGCGCCCCACACGGGCGACGACCTTCACCTCCAGCTCCTGCCAATTCGCCTGCCAAGCCCCCTCAGTGGGACTCAGGTAGATCCCCAGATAGAGGAGGTGCGTGGTGCTCCACGCAAAAACTGCCATCTCCTCCGGCAGGGAGTCCACCTGCCACTGACCCACCAAGAGCCCAGCACACTTCCCCCAGTTGATCCTGGTGGAGGATGCGGCTGAGAACACCCGCTGGCACTCACGCATCCTCCGCAGGTCAACCGGGTCGGTGAACATTAGTAGCACATCGTCGGCGTAGGCCGAGAGAACCACCTCCACCCCCGGCCCCGGCAAAGCCAAACCTGCCAGCCGCCTCCGTAGGAGGCACAGGAATGGCTCCACACAGAGGGAATAAAGCTGGCCGGACATGGGGCATCTCTGACGAACCCCCCTCCCAAAGTGAATGGGAGCCAACAAAGAGTCATTGACCTTGACCAGGCACTCTGCGGCAGCGTATAGGAGCCGGACCCGGGCCACAATCGATCCTGACTACGGGTGCTGTCTGTACGGAGTTTGCACGTTCTGCATGCGACCGTGTGGGTTTTTTCCAGGTGCTCCGGTTTCCTCCCACAGCCCAAAGACGTGCAGGTTTGTAGGTTAATTGGCTTCGGTAAGTATTGTAAATTGGGCCTAGTGTGCAGAATAGTGTTAGTGATCGCAGGTCAGTGCGGACTCAGTGGGCCGATGGGGCCTGTTTCCGCACTGTATCTCTAAACTAAACTAAACTAAAAGATGTTTCGTGTTTTCAAAGCAGTTTATTGGCACGGACTTGGTGGGCCGAAGGGCCTGTTTCTGCCTTGTATCTCTAAAGTCTGAAGTCTAAAATGTAAAGAAAAGACTAGGCATGATTACAATCCAGCCATCCACAGTGTACAGATACAGGTTAAAGGGAATAACGTTTAGTGCAAAATATAGTCCAAGGTCTGATAGAATAATATTTTACTTGTTACCAGTGAATTTCTACTCCAGATAAGGTCACGGACCAATACCTCATATAGTGGACCCAGCATGGATGATCTTGGATATTCCATCAGGTCATGCACAGGTCACTCACAAAGAAATACACTTGCGTGGAATTATAAGCAGAGCTTGGTTCCCCGGGCTGCTAACTTTTTAATGTTGTGCAGAAACGGCAGCTTTCCTCCAGCACTAAAAAGATGGGAAATAATCTTCAAACACCCTCAGCAGGTGCAGTGGACTGCCTGAGCGCTTTTAAAGGGTGGCTTCACACTGAGCTGGAGTTACCCTGTCTCTGTTGCTCACTTTAATGAGCATTGGGGGTTGCCGCTTCATCCGGCTGTATTGCCACGTCTGGGCTTGCACGGGCAGGTTTGTGGCAACACACTGCACCTTCCACACACGTCAGAGTGTTGATTACAGTCTGTGACATTCTCACACATAGGCTTTCTTTTCCACATTAGGCCATTTATTTTACCTTTATGTGGTGAATCTGTGGCATTAATTGCCACAGACAGCTGCGGAGGCCAAGTCAATGGATATTTTTATTGCAGGTTATGTTGTATGAATTTTTTACATGATAGTAGTGGGCTGTTCCATGTTTGCATTGTGCCTGCCTCTCTCCTCTTTCAAAACCAGGGTAAATTGTCCCTAGTGTGCAGGATGGTACTAGTATACAGGGTGATTGTTGGTCGGTGCGGACACTGTGGGCCAAGGGCTTGTTTCCACACTGTATTTCTAAACTAAACTAATCTAAACCAATATTACCAAACCTTAAATTCCCTAGTTTCTCATTTATTTATTTATTTTTCATTTTAATATAATTTTCCACAATTCTTTTTCACAAACATTGTCCTTCAACAACATTCCA
Organism: Rhinoraja longicauda; assembly: GCF_053455715.1. Lineage (NCBI taxonomy): Eukaryota > Metazoa > Chordata > Chondrichthyes > Rajiformes > Arhynchobatidae > Rhinoraja > Rhinoraja longicauda. The sequence continues at coordinate 27,234,551 of NC_135962.1, read as the reverse complement.
TTTACACTTGTGGCATGCAGGGCTCTCAAATTAATCCAGTCTCAATTAATATTTCGTAAGTGACACTGTAACAGAAAATAGGTCAGTGTGCAGGCAGATCTAATCTGGTGCCTTTCGAAACCAGATATACAAACACTTGAGGGATGATGATAAAGGACTAACTCATGTTGAAATGGCAATAATTAGTAAGTAATTATAAAGACGCTTTCTTTTCTTTAGGATCGCTAATTGTGTCAGAGACCCTTTAGCTTCGGGGATTATTTTGTGGAGGCTTCCAAATGGAGGGAACCCCATCTGCTCCATTTGTGACAAATCATGACAGGAACAACCCAGGGGGTAAAACCACACGAGAAGTTCCTGCTTTTCCAGTTCAGTCAGAACTTTAGAATTGAGACTTTAACAATACAGTGTGGAAACAGGCCCTTTGGCCTACCGAGTTCGTGCCGACCAGTGATCACTCCACACACTGGCACTATCATACACACTTTACAATTTATACCAAAAAGGCAATTAACCAGGAACTCACAAGTCTTTCAGAAACCAGAGCGCCTGGAGAAAGCCCATGCGATTAAGGGGAGAACGTACAAAATCTGTACAGACAACGCCCGTAGTCAGGATCAAACACAGGTCTCTGCTGTAAGGCAGTAGCTCTACCGCTGCACCTCGGAACTGCCTTATTGGGTATTTTTGTTTTTATTTTGTATTTTTTATTGTAATATTGGAGGCTGCCTTGTCCAGTGAAATCACAGAAAATATCTCGAGGTGGAAATATATTTCTTGATCAATGTGTTACTTCTGTGTATGAGCACATACGTGCAAAGGAATTTTAATCACTAACTGAAGACGGAGAATCACTCATCTCTGCTGATGGGGTGGATAAGATTTTGCATGTTGTATATAATATTTTCATGATATTGTGGGCTGTTCCTTGTCTGGTTTGTACATGCTTCTTTCCTCTTCCTAACCCAGGGGACTCGCAAGAGGAAGTCTAAGGAGAGTCTAGGACCAGTGGACACACCCTTAGAATAAAAGGACGTTCCTTTAGAAAGGAGTTGAGGAGGAATTTCTTTAGTGAATCTGGGTGGTGAATCTGTGGAATTCATTGCCACAGTCGGCTGTGGAGGGTATTTTTAAGGCAGAGATTGGCAGATTCCTGATTAGCAAGGGTGTCAGGGGTTATGGGGAGAAGGCAGGAAAATGGGCTGTGAGATAGATCAGCCATGTTTGAATGGTAAAGTAGACTTGATGGGCCGAATGGCTTGATTCTGCTCTTATAACTTATGAACTTATGAAGATTGCCCCACACTCAGACACCCAACAGATGTCCAAATGAAGCCAGCAGATGTCAGTGACACATCATCTATGGTGTAGAAACAAGGAACTGCAGATGCTGCTTTACAAAAGAAGGCACAAAGTGCTGGAGTCACTCAACGGGTCAGGCAGCATCTCCGGAAAACATGGGGAGGTGACCTTTCAGGTTGGGACCTTTCTTCAATATCATTGGTGTGAATAAGGGTCCCAACCAGAAATGTCACCTACCCATGTTCTCCAGAGATGCTGCCTGACCCGCTGAGTTACTCTAGCACTTTGTGTCTTCTCTTCTATGGTATATATGTTTGTTACTTGCATATAGAACCAGCCATTCTTTTGTTGAGTTCGGCAGCAATAACAGAAACAGCGGAATACATAGAACATAGAACCGTACAGCACAGGAATAAGCCCTTCAGCCCACAATGTTTGTGCCAAACATGATTGGTGCCTTGGAGGACATCTACAACACACGATGCCTCAGAAAAGCCACCAGCATTCACAACGACTCCTCACACCCCTGCAATAGTCTGTTCGAAATTCTACCATCGGGCAGACGCTACAAGGCCTTCTACGCCTGCACCTCCAGACTCAGGAACAGCTTCATCCCCAGGGCCATAGCTGCTAAGAACCGGTCCTGCTGAGCCGGATGGTCACATCGCACAATGAACCGGCACAGACCTACTTAAACTTTATACTGTTTTAAATATGTTTCTAATTTTGTTTCACTGGGTTGTATAAATTTATACTGAGTAGCTAATTAATTTATTGCATCGTATGGAAGGCGCATTCCCAATCTCGTTGTACCCCTGTACAATGACAATAAAGATATATTGTATTGTATTGTATTGTATTGATGCCAAGTTAATTTGATCTTCTCTGCCAGCACATGATCAATATCCCTCTATTCTTTGCACTTCCAAGTGCCTATTTAAAAGTTTCCTAAACACCACTATCGTATCTGCCTTCACCACCATGCCTGGCAGTGTGCTCATGGCCCCCGCTACTCTCTGTGTAAAAATGTTTGCCCCGCACATCTCCATTAAACGTTTCTCCGTCTCACCTGATAGTTATGTCCTTTAGTGTTGGACATTTCCACCCTGGAAAAAAGGATTCCACTATCTACCCTATCTATGCCTCTCATAATTTTATATACTTCTATCAAGGAGCGGCACAGTGGCACAGCAGTAGAGTTGTGCCTTACAGTGCCAGAGATCCAGGTTTGATACTAACTACGGGTGCTGTCTGTCTGGAGTTTGTACGTTCTCCCTGTGACTGCGTGGGTTTTGTCCGGGTGCTCTGGTTTCCTCCCACACTCCAAAGACGTACAGGTTTGTAGGTTAATTGGCTTCTGTAAATTGTTCTGATTGTATAGGATAGTGCCAGTGATTGCTGGTTGGTGCGGACACAGTCAGCCGAAGGGCCTGTTTCTGCACTGTATCTCTAAAGTCTGAATTCTGAAGTCTAAAGTCTAAAGTTTCCCCTCAACCACCAGTATGGTGAGTTGGATCTTGAAAATCTGTATGTATTAATATTTGTGTGATAGACACAAAGTGCTGGAGTAACTCAACATGTCAGGCAAGGGCCCATCCTTTATCACCAGCGATGCTGCCTGACCCGCTGAGGTACTCCAACACTTTGTGTCTATCTTTGGTATAAAGCAGCATCTGCAGTTCCTTATTTCCACTTAACATTTGTGTGTGCAGCTTCATCTAATTTAAAACAACATGCATCAAGATTGTCTTATCAGTTGTTTTTGTTTTGATTTTTTTTTCTTCTTCCCTCACACACTGGTCGTAGCAATGGTGAATGATAGCACACACATGAGGGACAAGGACCAAAATTGAAAAATATCCCATTTTATTATTAGAAACAAATGATGCAAGCAGAAAGCATATGTTGTGGTTTAGACCCCATGCTGCTAGAGAGAGAGATTGGGTCTCACACTAATCAGTAACTTCAAACAATACCCTGCAACCACCCGGGACAAAGACTTCACCATTAGTTCTGACTTAAAGCCTTCTGATGTCAGCAGACAGCCCAGAGGCAGTGTCCGGCAAATTGTCACAAAGGAGGGAGAACAGCAGCAATCAATGACTTTCACATTAAATCCCAAATATTTTTCCAAGACCAACTGCAGAATGAGCTCATTTTTGGTGTCTAATTAGAATGTTTCATTCAATGTTTCAGTGTTCAAAAGTTTCATGCCTGACTTACCTGGGATAGTCGAAAGATAAAACAAAAGAGGAGACGGAGGTTTAGTTTAGCTTAGGTTATCATCACATGTACCGAGGTACAGGGAAAAGCTTTTTTTGTGAAAAAACAGATTATTACAATCAAGCTGCCCACAGTGTACAAATACAGGATAAATGGAATAACGTTTAGCGCAAGATAAAGGGCTTATAGTTAGTTAGTTAGTCAGTTTAGTTTATTATTGTCACGTGTACCAATGCATAGTGAAAATCTTTCTTGTTATATGCAGACTATACATGATTACAATCGAGCTGTCCACAGTGTCCAGATACAGGATAAAATGAATAACGTTAAGTGCAAGATAAAGGGCTTATAGTTAGTTGGTTAGTTTAGTTTATTATTGTCATGTGTACCGAGGTAGTGAAAAGCTTTTCTTTGCGTGCTATCCAGTCAAAGAAAAGATTATACATGATTACCATCAAGCTATCCACAGTGTATAGATACAGAATAAAGGGAATAATGTTTAGTGCAAGATAAAGGGCTTATAGTTAGTTCGTTTATTATTGTCACATGTACCGAGGTACATTGAAAAGCTTTTCTTTGCGAGCTATCCAGTCAAAGAAAAGACTATACTTGATAAACAATCAAGTCATCCACAGTGCACAGATAAAGGTTCATAAACAGAAACATTTCTTTAAGAGCCAGTGACAAGCCTTGCAATGCGAATATACAAACATCTGGGAAATTGTTGCCTGACCAATGGAAACATATTGATTCCTAATGGAGAGCGAATCTACATTTGCAATGCTTATTATTATTGACGTGAAATATAAAGGAGATTTTACAAATAACGGGATTTTGCCAATTATGTTGCTATAATGGCCAAAGCTAATTGCATAATTTTAATTATTATGTGATTTAATCATTGACAATTGCACAATAAATTACAGGACAACGAATGAAAACATTTTGCAAAAATCACTCACCCATGTATTAATATTATGAATTATATTATAAATATGCTAACATGTCACATTGGTGTTGTTTTACAGGGACTTGGCTATTCCCATATTTAAAGCCATTTCATTTATGATTACTTGCCAAGTGCTCAGTGTTTTGCTTTGTTCTAACTGGCAAAGATGTTTTATCATAACATCATATCATATCATTTTATCATAACATCATGTTTTATCATAACATAGAATTAAGAACTATGAATTTTAAAGGAGGCCAGTTATTCTTTGTGACTCAATTCATCAATTTTCTGTCTAGTTAAGAAAATGCTTTTTAATGTTGAGATTAATTATTGATCAGAGTGCTCCATTTTGAATTGGTCCATCATGTTTGTTGACTTAGAGGACACATTAACTTCCAGATAATATAGACTGCATTACTCCAAGCTGTGGCAACATCCAGTCTATCATAATCTAAGCTGCAGTGAGATTTCTGCTATGCATTTGCTAAAAATCATATATACCTGTAGATAGGTCCACTGATTATTCCTTGCAGAAAATTTGCATTGAGATGCATCTTGTATTCTTGCCAAATTAAAAAGCTTCAATATTACCCTCTAACTAAATACAGAATTGCGTTGTGTATTAAGCATTAAAAATTATTAACCATTAAATACTTATTAACCATTAAATTTATATTAAAAGCATTTCCAGCAATAATCTGGGTGGCACAATGGAGCAGTGGGAGAGTTGCTGCCTTACAGCGCCAGAGACCCGGATTCGATCCTGACTATGGGTGCTGTCTGTATGGAGTCTGTACACTCTCCCTGTGCTCTAGTTTCCTCCTACATTCCCAAAACTTGCAGGTTTGTAGGTTAATTGGCTTTTGTTAATTGTCCCTAGTGTGTAGGATAGAACTAGTGTGCAGGATGATCGCTTGGAGGGCCGAAGGGCTTGTTTCCATACTGTATCTCCAAGCTAAGCTAAGCTAAACCATTAAAAATTATTAATCACTAAATACTTATTATGCATTAAATTTGTATTAAAAGCATATTGGTGCAATAACCTGGGACTCTTCCTTGCAGCGATTCTCTGGAATGAGGGGGTCTCAGAGGAATGTGTTAGCTTTTCCAAGAAAGGGACCACATAGTTAACCTTGCGATCTTCAATAACCTGCATTAATGTAGCAGATAGCACAAATACATTCATAGTAAGCTGAGATAGTTTCATTCAGTTCAGCGAAAAGATACAGTGCGGAAACAAGCCCGTGCGCCCCACAGATTTCGCACCGCCCAGCAATCACCACGTACACTAGCACTATCCGACACACCAGGGACAATTTACAGAAGCCAATGAACCTTTCAGGCTCGTGTACCTTCTTCCCGATAGTAGTAGTGAGATGAGAATGTGGCCAGGGTGGTGGGGGCCTTTGGTGATATTTGCTGCCTTTTTGAGGCAGTGCCTCCTGTAGATCCTGTCAGTGGTGTGGAGGTCAGTACCGGGTAATGTCCACCACTCTCTGCAGCCTTGTTCATTCCTGGGCATTCAAGTTACTGAAGCAGGCCATGATGCAACCAGTCAGTATGCGCTTTATTGTACACCTGTCAACCTTTGATGGAGTATTCGGCAGCATATTGAATCTCCTCAATCTTGTAAGAAAGTAGAGCTGTTGATGGGCTTTCTGTGTGATTGCATCGATGTGCTGGGCCTGGGTCTCCCCTTTTCCAAATTTCTTCCTCAACCACCCCCCCCCCCCCCAACTTCCCCTTACAATCAGTTTGATGAAGGTTCCCAACCAGAAACATTACCTATCCTTGTTCTCCAGAGATGCTGCCTGACCCGTTGAGTTGCTCCATCACTTTGTGTCTTTTTGTTTTGGGTTGAGACCCTTCTTCAGACAGAGTCAGGGGAGAGGAAAACTAGAGGAATGAAAAGGAACAGAAAACAAATGAATGAAAGGTATGAAAATAACAAATCAAAGCCAGCAATATTTGATCAAGAAAAGTTGGAGCCCACAATGGTCCATTGTTGGCTGTGGGGAAGGTGATAATGAGTGGATATAAACAGTGAAACTGAGCAGGACGGCAGTGCAACTAGTACGATGATTAGGGTGGGGTAGGGACAGAGAGAGAGGGTATTGTTCTGTATCTGGACAAATGACAACAAAACACTCTTGACTCTTGACTCGAGGTAAATATAAGGGAAATAGTCTGTTACTAGATTACATCCAAAAAAATGCCACTGATGCTTGAAAGCTACTGAAATTTGCTGCAAACACGTGCGTTATTAGCTAATGTTGTGTCTTACTTGAGATGCACCCTGCATGCTTTAGAGTTTACCCTGTAGTGAGCTTGGATTTCATGCAATCTGCCTTTCAGCAGCTTGGTGTTTACCTTACGTGGGACATTTGCCCACGCTTCACAACCTTTCCTTATTGCAGTGATGGTAGATGGCTTCGCTCAACTCGTGTTTCACTTCTGGTTGTGCATGGTTCACCGTTACTCAGTCAGCTCCCAGGAGAAAATGGTCGGCAAATCACACTGCATTTCTTCAAGTCACCATTGTGTTAAATATTGCATGAAGTGCAATTAACCCTTTGTTGGCCTCAAGTCCTTCCACAGCACTACCACAATGTATTAAGGGGCCATATTTTATTCTGTTGCTTAGAATTCATAAAAGGTGGACAACAGGGATTACTGGTTTATGAGAAATAAATAATTGAGTGATGCCAGATCGCATTATTCGCAAGTGCCATTGGCAAAATCAAGTTACATCTTTGGATAGTAGCAAGTGTTTTATATTTCATAGAGCATTGATCTCAGCCATGTTCTTTGTTTTTGCTTTCCCCCCCCCCCCCTTTTTCCAGCAAAGTCTCATTAACAATTAAGAGCTGAAAGGGAGTTGTAATCTTAACATTAGTTGCTTGGTATGTTTGCTATTATGTGAAATGGCCAACCGGAGATCTGATATTTGATATCTTATTGTCTGAGATCAAACTTTCTCAATGCAACAGAGGAATTTAAAGCAGTTCTTGCAATTCTTCAGCATGTCTTGCAGACATGCATTTAGTTCAGTTTAGTTTTAGAGATACAGCATAGAAACAATGCTTGGGCCCATCAGGTCCAAGATGACCATTGATCGCCCCATACACCAGTTCTATGTTATCTCACTTTCACATCCTACACACTAGGGGTAATTTGCAGAAGCCAATTAACCTACAAATCTGCACGTCTTTGGGATGTAGGAGAAAACGGAGACCCACCCGACCACGGAAAGAATGTACAAACTCCACACAGACAACATCCGAGGTCAAGATCAAACCCGGGTCTCTGGCACTGTTTGGCAGCAACTCTACTGCTACGCCAATGTGCCGGTGTGTTTAGTCCATTTTGCAGCAGCAGTTCCTCTATTTAACTTTCAGTTAGTAGAATAACATTCTTCCAAATTTAAGTTGAAGGGTTGTTTAATTCTTCGGAAAGTGTGACTTCAATTATTTAGTAATTCAGTATTCTAAATAGGTGAAGGTTTCAGTATTGGGAAGTGTAAGTTTGAAAAACTGGGAGCTCCTGGTTCCATTTGTTGCGGATGCATCAATTAAATGAAGGTTGAATTTAATAATCTGCTGAAAATAAGCTTATGTTCGATGAGATGGGGATTGTAACATTTGACATTAACAACGTTCTTAAAAAGCATCTGTTGTCATCTGTTGTCCTCTGTTGGCATCTGTTGCTGGCCCTGATTTATTCTGGCTTTTTCTCACCTCCAGTTTATTCCCCCCACCCCACTTCTACTTTCAGTCTGAAGAAGGGTTTCAACCCAAAATGTCACCTACTCTTTTCCTCCAGAGATGCTGACTGACTCGCTGAGTTACTTCAGCACTTTGTGTCTATCTTTGGTATAAACCAGCATTTACAGTTCTTTGTTTCTCCCTTGTCGGAGACCTGTGAGCTATCTTCAATCGGACTTTATTGTACTTTATCGTGCACTAAATGTTGTGCCCTTTATTCTTTATCTGTGCACCGTGGCCGGCTTGATTGTATTTATATATAGTCTTTTCTTTAGCTGGACACCACGCAAACAAAAGCTTTTCTCTGTACCTCGGTACACATGACAATAATAAACTAAAAACTAAACTAAACTAATGAAATTACATTCTGACGAAATAAATGCCACAGCTCTCATTTCTCTTATTTTGCTATAATTTAAAAAATCAACAAAAGGGCAGCACAGTGGTGGAGCGGTGGAGCTGCCGATTCACAGTGCCAGCGAACCGGGATCGATCCTGACCTCGGCTGCTGTTTCTGTGGATATTGCACATTCTCCCTGTGACCGCGTGGGTTTCCCACGGATGCTCCGGTTTCCTCCCACATCCCCAAAATTAGCGAGTTTGTAGGTTAATTGGCGTCTGTAGACTACCCCTAGTGTGTAGGGAAAGTGGGATAACAGAACTGGTGTGAACGGGTGATGGATGGTCATCGTGGACTCGGTGACCTGAAGAGTCAGTTTCCATACTATATCTTTAAACTCAAATCGAAACGTATAAGATTATTAAGGGGTTGGACATGTTAGAGGCAGGAAACATGTTCCCAGTGTTGGGGGAGTCCAGAACCAGGGGCCACAGTTTAAGAATAAGGGGTAGGCCATTTAGAACAGAGATGAGGAAAAACTTTTTCAGTCAGAGAGTTGTGAATCTGTGGAATTCTCTGCCTCAGAAGGCAGTGAAGGCCAATTTTCTGAATACATTCAAGAGAGAGCTAGATAGAGCTCTTAAGGATAGCGGAGTCAGGGGGTATGGGGAGAAGGCAGGAACGGGGTACTGATTGAGAATGATCAGCCATGATCACATTGAATGGCGGTGCTGGCTCGAAGGGCCAAATGGCCTACTCCTGCACCTATTGTCTATTGTCTATTGTCAAATAAAAACTCACATTGAAGAAGAATATCCATTCTTTCAGAGCTGCTCCCCAGGTTCTGTGAGCTATCAAACCCAAGCTCTGATCCTGCTTTCTCACTCCAGCTGCCCCTCATCACTCATTCCCGGCTGCTTTCAAGGAGATTATCCAGATTTTCCTGCTGTCGATCCCGTGAACCATGTAAAGAAAGTGACACTAAGTGTTGTTAGAGACTATTTTTCTTGGGTGACTTGTTCTTGGTTGCTTCCCAAGGCACAATGGAATAAAGCCTGGGTGAACCTAGTCCAAAAGCAAAGTTCATAGAGCTGACACAAAATGCTGGAGTAAATCAGCAGGTCAGGCCGTATCTCTGGAGAATGCAGATAGGTGGCGTTCAGACCCAAAATGTCACCTATGCATGCTCTCCAGAGGCACCACCCATAGTCATGATCGAACCCGGGCCTCTGGCGCTGTAAGGCAGCAACTCTACCGCTGTGCCACCATGACGCCCTGTTGTTCGACATAGATGTTTGACCTTAAACCCTTGGAGTGATTTGAATCCATCTCCTTCAAAATCAGAGATAAGAATGCTCCCAACTGAACCACAAATAGCTATCTAAAAGAAAATCCCTTCCCCTTTAAGGGCTCAGTTAGACATGGATATTTGCATTACAGATTCAGACAGTGGATCAGGCACAGTCATAGAAACAGGCTCTTCTGCCCAAAGTAACCACGCCACCCAACCTACTCCATCTACACTAGTCCCTCCTGCCTGCCTTTGGCCCATATCCTTCTAAATCTATCCTTCCCATGTACCTGTCCAAATGATTTAAAAAGTTATATGCTAGAACCTGCCTGAACTTCCTCCTCTGGCAGTTCATTTCATCCAATTACCACCTTTTATGTAAAAACGTTATCCCACAGATTCCTATTAAATCTTTTTTCCCTCACCCTAAACCTATATTTCCTGGTTCTTGAATGTTTTAAATGTTGTGATCGTAGTTTAGTTTATTGTTATGTGTACTGAGGTACAGTGAAAAGCTTTTTGTTATGTGCTAACCAGTCAGTGGAAAGATTATACATGAAACAATCAGGCCGTCCACAGTGTACAGATACAGGATACAGGATACAGGGTGTAACGTTTAGTGCAAGATAAAGCCTTGGTGAAATTGGTGCTGCTGGTAAAAGCATCTTTTCCAGCAATAAAGTTATAATAAAGAATAAAACTTTGCTCGTTTAAAAAAGAGTTCAGAATCTTCAACACACACTGGAAATAAAGTTAAACTCTGCGAACTCGAGAGGCTGGGAAAATTGAGGAAGGTGGCTGGTTGTATCCATAGAAACTGTTGTAGAGGAATCTAGACCTTAGGGTGAAATTGTTTTCATAAGCTGTTATAGTTGCAGTAACAGCTGGAGAAGTGCATTATAGAAGTGATATTTCCCATCAAATGAACATCAAAACAATAAAAACATTAACAGTGGGAGAGTCATGTATCATGATCGATGTGCCACTGAAACATGAGTTTATCGCCATCTCTTTTACTTTAGACTTTAGACTTTAAAGATACAGGCCCTTCGGCCCACCAAGAAACAGGCACTTTGGCACACCAAGTCCATGCTGACCAGCGATCACCCCTGCACACTTGCGTTATCCTTCACACGAGGGATAATTTACAACTTTTACCAAAGCCAATTAACCTACAAACCAGTACATATTTGCACAAAAACAGAGCAAGGCACTGCAAACACAATCCTGAGGGGCACTGGTGTGGGGAGTCAGAGGCAATTTACCAAAGCCAATTAACTTACAAACCTGCATGTCTTTGGAGTGTGGGAGGAAACAAGAGCACCCAGAGAAAACCCATGCGGTCACGGGGAGAATGTACAAAACTCCGTACAGACAGCACCCGTAGTCAGGATCGAACCCGGGTCCCTGGCTGTGATGTGGCAACTCTGCCGTTGCGCCACTGTGCCGTAGCTCATGGATGTGGGACATATAAAACGTAGCATTCACCCATTCACCATCTGTCCAGAGATATACAGCCCATAAACCCCTCCACAATCAGACTTGGAAACACTAGCTGGTCCATTTAATCTCACGCTTTCTGATTTGCTGATATTTTGTCATTTTCTTTCAGAATTATGGCATTTGTCTATTTTTCATTGCATTTTGCACATTAATATCTGAACGGCATCTTCTCAGGTTTGCGATTTAATCTGAGTGTGAAAATAGTAAGCTATAGGGTGAAAATTTCACTGAGAACCAAGCATGCCCAGTTTCATAAAATCAGGTCGCTGCAAAGGCATTTGCATTTTGAACCAATCTATATTGTTGGGTCTATTTATCTATTTTATTATTCCCACTTACTTTTAAATGTTTCAATTATTTTCTGACAGTAAAAGATAACATTATAGGCTCGCTCTTGTTAAAACAGATGGATTATAGCTCATTTATATCGTGTGGTCATTTCCTACTCAATTGAGGGTGCAGACTTGATAAATTCAAGTAGTTAAATTTACTCCCTTTCTTTGCGTCCTTAAATTTATTTTCAATTTCCAGTAAACCTGGCTAACCTGTTAGTGGTTTTTGACTGCCGCTAGTGCCAGCCTTTGCTTTGAATTCTAATGCTTCGGAGTTAATTACCTGTAGTTTTGGAATATCAGTCTTTGTGGTGAGATGAAAGCACTGTCTTAATAATGCATGAATGTATCATCTTTTTGAAATAAAAAAGCATTTACTTGGTCAATTCTGAGCTGCAGAAGATTGTTCTTCAATCAGACGTGCAGAAATACACCAAGCTAACGTTGATGTATTTAATTATTGCATTCTGGATGAACAATACAACGTTAAATTGCAGTCGGGCTTAATAAGAGTGAGACAGAATTACTGTCGATAACAAGCCATCCATCGGCTGGTTTTACATTCTAGGGGCAAAAGGATGAAAGCCTATGCCAAGAAACAAAGCCCAGAAGGCTGGTCCATGTTCAGAACAGACAGCTAAAACAAATAATGGAAACTGGCCATTTTGTGGCCACTGCCAGAATATAAAAGGAACTTTTTAGATTAGATCCCAGGGAGCCTTAAAGATGCTAAGACCCTGTGCTCTTGTTGGACGGCACATTTTATTTATAAGATGTGAAATTCCTTTCCTGAATCGATTTAATTGCCCAAGAATACGAATTGCCTTCATAGAACGAATGTCAGGAGTTTAAAAAAAACTACCCCAAGCAATACAAATACTGGAAACTAACAGCACTTCTGCTGGACATTTTGCCTTTGGTTATGGCTTGTTTAATACATTTTACTTTATTGCTCTGCACTGGTGTGAGCCTTGGGCGCAGCACATAGCTTTTGGAGATTGAGAAACACTTGCAGACTTTGACAACGAGAATCCCCATTAACAAATTATGTGAATATTTCATTTGAACCAAGGAATGAAGATTATTGCTTCCAGAAATTAAGAAGAAATTCCAGGACAAAATCTCATTCAATTTTTTCCTCATTCAGATTGGCAACAGAATTAGTTTCTGAGAATATGAAAAGCTGCATTAACCCGCTCTCTACCTATATGCGGATAGTCATTGATTTCAGTTGATTTTTAGTTTAGAGATACATTTATAACTGTAATAGGCTCCCTCAGTTTAGTTTAGAGATAAAGCGTAGAAATAGGCCCTTTGGCCCACCGACTAATAATCACCCCTACACTAGTTCTATCCTGCAGACTGGGGACAATTTGTTTTTACAGAAGCCAATTAACCGACAAGCCTGCATGTCTTTGGGATGTGGGAGGAAACCGGAGCACCTGCAGTTACAGGGAGAATGTACAAACTCCATACAGACAGCCCCCGAGGTCAGGATCGAAAACGCGTCTCTGGAGCTTGAGGCAGCAGCTCTACCGCTACGCTACTGGGCCATCTTACATTGAAAGTCTGGGTCATTTATTCTTGGTCTGTGCAAGAATTAACTGTAGAGAATTTATTAATCACACCTCCCATCTAATGTATTGGCTAAAAAATCATTTCATTTTACTCCAGCATTTTGTGTCTATCATCGGTATAAACCAGCATCTGCAGTTCCTTCCTACACAATTCTTAAAATCTGCTTTAACATCAAGCTTGGTAATATATATCCTGCACTGATTTTCCAGCAATGGTGGTCCGGCACCTCCTTTAATCTGCACAAAATTCCGAGAGCGGACTTGAAATCCCACCTGGAAGTCCCCTCGAAAAAGTGGCGCCTAGGCCAGGTGAGGTGGCTGATCTTGACCTCATCGGGAATTCTACAGCTGATCGGTGGGTCGAATTTGCCTCCTGTGGTCGGGGCTCTGGAACTCTGGCCCAGCCGGAGTCGGTAGATCCGTTCCCATAGTCGACTTCTAAGGCCGACTTTGTGGGCCGGTATCTCGGCCCCTGGCCGGCCTAGGCAGACCACTCCAGTACCGTTGGACTCCGCTCTGTTGGTCTGACAAAACGCATCATCCAGAAAGGCTCTGGAACCAAAGGTGCCGGAAAATCGATGGTGGAGCTGTACTGCAGTGGGGAAAGTTGAACTTTTGCCTGTGTGTGCACATGAATATTCATAAGATTCATAAAAAGTGTGCTTTATTTGTTTTGATTACTCCTGAACCACTAACACGAACCTACAACAGCTGTAGAAAATTCTAATGTCTGCTCCACAGCGATCTCTCTTTACACCGAATTGAATGGGAATTGGATAGACACAGAATTACAGCTGACAGTGGGTTCAGAGCAGCAGCTGGAGATAACCTGGAGCAATTATGTTGAATGAAGACTGAAGAAAAGTAAACTGCTTTGAAAACACAAAGTATCTTTTAGTTTAATTTAATTTAGAGATACAACGCGGAAACAGGCCCTTCGGCCCACCGAATCTACGCCAACTAGTGATCACACCGTATACTAACACTATCCTACACACTAGGGCAAGTTACAATTCTTACCGAAGCCGATTAACATGCAAACCCGCATGTCTTTGAAATGTGGGAGGAAACCGGAGCACCAGAGAAAACTCGCGCAATCACAGGGACAAAGCACAAACTCCGTACAGACAGCACCCGTAATCAGGATCAAACCATGGTATCTGGTGCTGTGAGGCACCAACTCTACTACTGCGTCCCCATGCCGCCTGTAAAGAGAAACTTCTCACCATTGCATATGTAGGGCCCAATTTTCCACGGTGATGTAGAAACAAGGAATTGCAGTGTTTACGAAAGAAGATCATGATCTATTGGAATTTATATTTCTTTTGGGATTCTTCTTAGGAGTGTTATTTCAAAATTATACAAAACCACACAACATTGGAAATCATGAAAGGACACAACGTGCTGGAGTAACTCAGCGGGACAGGCAGCATCTCTGGAGAACATGGATAGGTGACGTTTCACAGAGTGCTGGAGTAACTCAGCGGGACAGGCAGCATCTCTGGAGAACATGGATAGGTGACGTTTCACAGAGTGCTGGAGTAACTCAGCAGGTCAGGCAGCATCTCTGGAGAACATGGATAGGTGACGTTTCACAGAGTGCTGGAGTAACTCAGCAGGTCAGTCAGCATCTCTGGAGAACATGAATAGGTGACGTTTCGGGTTAGGACCCTTCTTCCTTGGACTCTCTTCCAATTTTCTTCCCCCCCCCCCACCACAATTAGCCTGAAGAAAGATCCCGACCTGAAACGCCACCTATTTATTTTCTCCAGAGATGTTGCCTGACTCGTTCTTACTCCAGCATTTTGTGTCCTTTCATGATTTTCAACATTGTTTGGATTTTTGCATTATCTTGAAATAACACTCCCAAGAAGAATCCCAAAAGAAATATAAATTCCATGAGCTCATAATACTCATAACTACAAAGGAGCCAAGTGAACCGTGCACATGAACTACATTCAATATTTAAAAAAATTAAAAACTAGAATAATCTACACGTTAAAGGTCAAATACTTTGAACATGAATAAATCAGAGGAGGGTGGGAGCCTCACTTAGCACATCACAAAGCAATCAAAAGCCAGGAGACATAAAATCTGAACATAGCAATCCCATGAAATTAGTAGAGGCGTTTAGACTTTAATATGATTTCAAACAGAATTATATAAAGTTTACGCCTTACCAGATGATGCCTATTTTCTGAATTCAATCAATGGAATCAATGGTTCTTTATTATCACGTGTGCCAAAGTGCAGTGAAATTCTATTTTTGTATACAGTTCAGTAACTTATCATCATACATAAGTACAGTATCATACTTAATACAGAATGTATAGAAACAGCCCACTGAGTCTATATGCAAGAGATGCCATGTTTTGGCGCCATTTCCAAAGTCCCAGCTGCAGCTGGCCATAAACGCCCATTCCAGCTGTCGCCACTGTCCGGATGGTCCCTCGAACTGTCGTCCCTCTCTTCTCCCGGCCACCTTCAGCCTTCGTTTCCCAGTGGCGCCTCCTACCGCCTACTTTGAGGGCGAGGAAGATAAGACCCCTGTTGTTCTTCCCGGCCCTTTGTTCTAGCGTCCGCCTCCGTCACTGAGTTCCTCCACTCTCCTCTCCGGTTCTTTAGTCACCGTGGATGAGCGGGGGCCTGGATTGGTGACTTCCCTCTCCTGGTTCTATGGCGGGCGAGCCAGGCTTGTTGCTGGGGTGTGGCCGCGGCTCGCTGAGATCTTCTGCTGAGTCTCGATGGGAATTCGTATACCATCTGCACTCTGCAACGTCCCGAAACCATGGGGAAGCCTAGCACCAGTGGCAAAACTGGCTTCTGGTGCTGAGGGGTGGAGATAGGACTGCACTCCAAAGGTCCTGTGGTAGAAAGGGATATTATTCATACCCATTTGTGCAGGCATGAATGGTTCAGCAATCTCCACAGGTAGGTAAACAACATCCTCCCCAAAAACTCACTGCCTCCCCTCCCACCCCACCTCCTGTTGGCACTGATACCTCCCGTACGAAGAAGATGGCAGAAAGTGGTGAACACTGCCCAGTCCATCACCAGTACTGGCCTCCCCACCATCAAAGGGATCTACAAGAGTCCCTGCCACTAAAAGGCAGCCGCATCATCAGAGACCCACACCACCCTGGCCACGCTCTCATTTCACTCCTGCCTTCGGGAAGAAGGTATAGGAGCTTGAAAACTGTAACGTCCAGGTTCAGGAGCAGCTTCTTCCCTACAACCATCAGGCTATTAAACGCTGCAATGTCCAAATGAGCTCCAAAGTACAAAGACTTAATTATTATTTTTTTTTAAAAACTTTCCACACGAAAGCTTTATTTGTTACATTGGTACACCAACAGTTTATGCAGTGCTGGAAGAAGCCATTGCAGCATGTCTGGGCTTTGGGGTGGTGCCTTCATGGAATCCATTCCTGAACCTCCGAAACACCACCTTCAGGTGCCTCGCGCGATCTGTGACCGTTGTGTTTCTCGTTTTGGATTTTGCGCTTCAGTTGTACTTTCTCTTTCTCTTGGCGGGGTAGGCACATTTACCACAGGTGGATTTCTGCAGGTGAAATGCTTTAGCTCCACACCACCGGCAAAGAGTGTGAGTCTTGTTCTGTCTCTTCCCAAATGACGATATTCCCTTTGTCATTTTCACGGCGCGCTCGTAAAGCACAAAGACTTGGGGGCATTGGTTTTGTCTTTATGAACTTTTTTTTTGTTAGTGTGTGTATGTGTGTGTGTGTGTGTGTGTGTGTGTATATATATATATATTATACACACACACACACACACACACACACACATATATATATATATATATGTGTGTGTGTGTGTGTGTGTGTATGTGTGTGTGTGTATATAAAGTTCATAAAGCCAAAACCAATGCCCCCAAGTCTTTGTGCTTTTTTTTTGTTAGTGTGTGTAAATATATATATATACGTGTGTGTGTGTGTGTGGTTGACACAAGATGCTGGAGTAACTCAGTGAGTCAGGCAGCATCGCTGGAGAGAAGGAATGGGTGACGTTTTGGGTCGAGTCCCTTCTTCAGACTGATCTCACAAGATGCTAGAGTAACTCAGCGGGTCAGTCAGTCTGAAGAAGGGTCTCGACCCGAAACGTCACCCATTCCTTTTCTCCAGAGATGCTGCCTGACCCATTGAGTTACTCCAGCGTCTTGTGTCTACCTTCAATTTAAACCAGCATGTGCTGTTTTCTTTCCTATATATATTCATACTGAACTTTTTTTTCTTGTTTATTATATTGATTCCAGAATACCATGTTTACATATTCTGTTGTGCTGTTGCAAGTAAGAATGTCATTGTTCTGTTTGGGACATATGACAATAAAACACTCTTGACTCTTGACTAAAAGAAACAGGATGGACATTCCCTGTACAGAGAGCGCTGGGAACAGAGAGCAAAAAGCTGGACTCAAATGACAAATTAAAATCCAGATTGGTCTTCTTGCTTCTGCAGTTTTTAAAGAGGCCTTGGAGGACAGACCTCATCCAGACAGATTCAATATGTCCATCATTTCCATCAGGGATCTTGAATTATGTAACAGCCACGTTCAGCTTTCCTTATTAAAGCTGTTTAGTTATGTATTTATTGAATAAGCTCAATCCTCTGAGTTAGCAGCTAGTGGTTCCAAGTTCACCCCCAGAGACATGAGCCCAAGGTCCAGGATGACACTCCAGTGGAGAACTGCTGTAGTCTAGTGAGGAAGGGGCGGGCTACTGTAGTCTGAAGAAGGGACCTGACCTGAAACGTCACACCTATCCATGTTCTCCAGGGGGAATTCACAGGCCTGGGAGCCACAGGGCCCTTAGCCAGGGACAGGCCCGGTACTCACGGCGCCTTCATGCTGCTCGCTCTCTCCGCTCCTGCAACCAGAAGCTCCCGCCACACGGCGCCAGCTCGTTGGGTAACTGGCGGATGTGGGGGGCGGTGCAATGGGAGCATCGGTCCGCTATAACCAAAATCCGCTGTATAGAGGTCTGTTATTGTGAGGGTTTGCCGTGTAAGACCATGAAAGGTATGGATAAGTTGGGCCGAAGGGCCTGTTTCCATGCAGTATGACTCTATAACTCTATGGCCCGCTGAGTTACTGCAGCACTTTGTGTCTTTCTTTGAAGCTTGTAGAATTGGTACCTCAGCTCCCACTACACCACCCAACTGTGTGCTCAGTTTTTATCTCTACAACCCTGTCTTTAGTTTAGTTTTAGTTGAGAGATACAGCATAGAAACAGGCCCTTCGGCCCACCGAGTCCATGCCGTCCAGCGATTACCCCATACACCAACACCATCCTACACGCTAGGGACAATTTACAATTTTACCAAAGCCAATTAACCTACAAACCTGTACGCCTTTGGAGTGTGGGAGGATACCAGAGCACCTGGAGAAAACCCATGCGATTATGAGGAGAATGGAAAACTCCCATACAGACAGCACCCACAGTCAGGATCAAACCCGGGTCTCTGGCCTGTGGGGCAGAAACTCTATCGTTGCGCCACCTGCCGCTCCAGATTGGTCTGTCTGACAGACCATTCCACATTTGTCATTAATATAAGCTGTAGCCCTGAGGAATACAGAGTTAGTGAGACCTATTTGATTTATTCACAGAGGTAGTTGTCAGCTTCCATCATTTCTGAGATTCTTTGTGCAATGGACCAATATTCAATGTGTTGTTATATCTTTCATTATATCGGCAGCATGCCATAATTGCCAAGCCTCTTCTTATCATTCAGTCAACTAGAAATGCAACGCATGACTTTAGTCTTCTGCTGAATGGTTTCAAATAACTTTATTAGAGATTATGAAGTTAATACCTCACTAAACATATGTCACAAAGCGTCTGAAAATAGAATTGAAATGAGTTTTGCTTCCCACTAAATGAACGCCGCTGATGGGTTGAGTTCACATGTGAACCAGAAATTATTCTGAGACAGTATTAATGTTAAATCTTATGGAGAAAAGTCGGCATTTGATTGAATCGAACATTTGAATAATGATTATACATCCTCAGGAAATACTGTCTCTGGCTTTTTGTTTTTAATTCAAAACTATGCCTTATCTTTAACAAGAATTGCAACAACTGTAGACCACATGAAGTGATCTCTAGTACTGTTCGTTGAGCTGTAACAACATTTTTGGGCGGCACAGTGGCACAGCGGTAGAGTTGCTGCCTCACAGCGCCAGAGACCCGGGTTTGATTCTGACTGCGGGTGCTGTCTATATGGACAGAGTGTGCATATTCTTCCTGTAACTGCATGGATTTTCACTGGGTGATCCAGTTTCCTCCCATATTCCAAATATCTGCTGGTTTGTCGGTTAATTGGCTTAAGTAAATTGTTCCTAGTGTGTAGGATAGAACTTGTGTACGGATGATCACTGGTCGGTGCAGACTCAGTGGCCCGAAGTGCCTGTTTCCACGCTGTATCTCTAAACTAGACTAAACTAAACTTTAAACTAAAATAAAACTTCACATGGGCCATTTTATTTTAAGATAAGATACATCATAATTTGTTCTGGTAAAGGCATTACATAATAGGAATTGCCAATTCTGATAGATTCCTACTAATATGATCAAATTTCATTATTCGAGGCAATATTTATTAGGCAGGACTTTCCAGCATAAGACCATAAAACATGGGAGCAAAATTAGATATTGTATTTGCTCCACCTTTCGATCGTGGATGATCTATTTTTCCCTCACACCCCCATTCTCCTGCCTTCTCCCCATAACCTTTGGCACCACTACTAATCAATAACCTATCAATCTCCACGTTAAAAATACCCAGACTTGGCCTCCATCGACATCTGTGGCGATGAATTCCACAGACGCACCGCCCTCTGTCTAAGGAGATTACTCCTCATCTCCATCTCCTTAATTCCACCGGGTGGGGCCAGCAATGGCTGCCTCGCCAACAGGCTGTCTGTTCCTTCGTTCTTTGTGTTTTAATAGTATGTGTTAAATGTATGTTTTTAGTGTTCTTTCGCTTGTATTATGTGGGGGGTCGGGGGGGAAACTTTTTCTAATCTCTTACCTCGACAGATATACGATTTTTGTCCGTACCGTATCTCCGTCCGCGCTGCGGCCTTTGCTGGAGACCGACTTTTGAGAGCTCCACCACGGTCGCCTGCGGACTTACCATCGTGGAGCTGGCAGTCCCTTTGCCAGGGATCGACCTCGGAGCTCCAACCGTGTGTGCTTGCAGACTTAACATCACGGAGCCCGCGGTCTCTGGTTAGAGACCGACTTCGGGAACTCCAAGACGCGGGAGTTTCAATCGCCCCGACGCAGGAGTTTCGATCGCCCCGACATGGGGGTTCGACCACCGGCTGCGGGAACTTCGATGGTTCGACTGGAGAATAAAGAGGAAGTCATTGGACTTTTTAGCTTTCCATCACAGTGAGGAATGTGGGGAATCCGATGTGGTTGATGTTAATGTTAACTTTTATGTAGTTGTGTGCCTTGTTGCTTTTTTTTTCGTACGGCTGTATGGTAATTCGCATATCATTATACCTTAATTGGTACATGTGGCATGTGGAATTCTCTGCGTCAGAAGGCAGTGGAGGCCAGTTCTCTGATTGCTTTCAAGAGAGAGCTAGATAGAGCTCGTAAGGATAGCGGAGTCAGGGGGTATGGGGAGAAGGCAGGAACGGGGTACTGATTGAGAATGATCAGCTATGATCACATTGAATGGTGGTGCTGGCTCGAAGGGCCGAATGGCCTCCTCCTGCACCTATTGTCTATTGTCTATTGTCTAATAAAAGATCTTTGAAAACTTTGAGTTTGCATTATTGACACTAATGGGTATCAAAAAAGGGCATTACTTAAAAAAAAAGACACAAGGTGCTGGACTAACTCAGTGGGTCAGGCAGCATCTCTGGAGAACATGGATAGGTGACGTTTCGGGTTGGGACCCTTTTCAGGCCTGTCTAGGATTGCTGCTTTAATTCCTTATGCAGACTGATACAGGCTCTTTCCCTCAGAAATAAGTGAAGAAAGCCAATGGAATGTTGGCCTTCATAACAAGAGGAGTTGAGTATAGGAGCAAAGAGGTCCTTCTGCAGTTGTACAGGCCCCTAGTTTTGGTCTCCAAATTTGAGGAAGGATATTCTTGCTATTGAGGGCGTGCAACATAGGTTTACTAGGTTAATTCCCGGAATGGCGGGACTGTCATATGTTGAAAGACTGGAGCAACTAGGCTTGTATACACTGGAATTTAGAAGGATGAGAGGGGATCTTATCGAAACGTATAAGATTATTAAGGGGTTGGACACGTTAGAGGCAGGAAACATGTTCCCAGTATTGGGGGAGTCCAGAACAAGGGGCCACAGTTTAAGAATAAGGGGTAGGCCATTTCGAACGGAGATAAGGAAAAACTTTTTCAATCAGAGAGTTGTAAATCTGTGGAATTCTCTGCCTCAGAAGGCAGTGGAGGCCAATTCTCTGAATCCATTCAAGAGAGAGCTGGATAGAGCTCTTAAGGATAGCGGAGTCAGGGGGCACGGGGAGAAGGCAGGAACGGGGTACTGATTGAGAATGATCAGCCATGATCACATTGAATGGCGGTGCTGGCTCGAAGGGCCGAATGGCCTACTCCTGCACCTATTGTCTATTGTCTATAACTATATACGTGCACCCACTTCAAACCATAAATACAACAGGCAAAACGATGCTTAAAGCAAACAAGGATTTGGGATCTACTTGTTGTAAAATAACATGTTACAAAATAAAACTCACGTATAAAAGACTGATTAAAAGCAATAAACATAGACACAAAGAAAAGCACTTGAAAAACTCATCTTTGGCGCCACACTTCAGTGCTTCTGGAAAACATAATGACCTAATACATTCAGCTCATTGCATGGATGTGAAGCACCATATTGATAACAAGCATAGATTTCCAGCTCGCCGTTTGAAAGATCTTCCAAAAATCTATTCTCAGCAGATGAATGCGCTCTTCTTCTCATCTTACTCCAAATCCATCTAATACGAAAAATGATCAATAGCTCCTAAAACCCGTGGGGTTTAATATTTGATGATGTATCTCCTACTGTTAATGTGTCATAATGACAATTGGCATCTCCACTGATGTTAAATGTAGGTAGGAATATTTCACGTGTGAGTCTGCTTGGTTTAGTTTAGTTTAGTTTTGTTTAGTTTGCTTTACTTTACTTTTGTTTTTCACGTGTACAGTGAAAAAAGCTTTTGGTTGCATGCTATCCAGTCAACGGAAAGACTATACATGATTACAATCGAGCCGTCCACAGATACAGGATAAAGCGACTGATGGAATAACGTTTGTTCACAATTGGTGACAAAATGGAATTGGTCACAAAATTGGGAAGGCTTATAACGTGTGATAATCTTATCTCACTGATTGTGTCTCAATCCTTGTGCAATGCTGATTTCATGGTAGTGCTCACAAATTGGACTTCAATCACAGAGTTAATGGCAGGTATTAAACTCTTATAAGGATTCAGATACACACACACAGACACAGTCAGGTAGACAGAGAGACACAGGCACACACATGCGTGCACACACACACACATGCAGGCACGCATGCACATATACATGCACGCACACACACCTTTATGCATGCATGCGAACACACACACATGCACGAGCGTGGACTGGGCTTTGAAAATGGCGCCAAAACATCGCACCTCTTGCACGCGGGATCAGTAGACTATTTCTGTACACTTTGCTAATCGGTGATTAGCTTAGGTATGGCAATACTCTACTGGACTGTTTGTAAGAAAATAATTTTACTGTGCATTTGCATTTCGCACATGTGACAATAGAAGCACCATTGGGAACTATTGAACTATTGAACCATTGAACCATTGAGTCGCAAGACTGAACCTGGATCGCCATGAGGCAGCAGCTTTACCAGTCCTGCCAGTGTGCAGCCTTTCCTTAAAAGCACCCACTTAACTATCTTAATCATCACATAACTTGATCTTCCCATCTCCATCGTCCCATCTTCCAGCTTGCTCTTCCATGAACCGATAATTTCAAGACACCCTTTCGACAATCGAAACCATCCCTTCACCCTAATGTCAAAGTTATATCCCAGCTACAAATGCAAGCATCTTACTGCCTGAGTTCCCGTTCTACATCCCTACCCCACTTCTCCTCACAATATCCTGCACCTCACCTTCCTCCTAACCCTCATTCATCAAATCACCCAAATCCCCTCATAGAGCAACACAGTGGCACAGTGGCACAGCAGTAAAGTTGCTGCCCTACAGTGCCAGATACCAGGGTTCGGTCCTAACTGTGGGTGGTGTCTGTATAGAGATTGTACGTTCTCCCTGTGACTACATGGGTTTTCTCCGGGTTCTCCGGTTTCCTCCCACACTCCAAAAATGTGCAGGTTTTTTGGTTAATTGGCTTCTGTAAATTGTAGATTGTCCTTAGTGTGTAGGATAATGCCATTATATGGGGATCGGTCAGTGCAGACTTGATGGGCCGAAGGGCCAGTTTCCACAATGTATCTCTAAAGCCTAAAGTTAAGTCTAAAGTCTAAACCCTTGTCTCACCACCAATTCCTCTCGGCTCTTCTCCACATACCGAGATCTCTCTCTCTTCCAATGCCCCAAACTCAGCCCAACTTGACTTCCCCTGTGTGACCCATGTTGTACTGGGCTCTGTTTCCCACTGAATATACCAGCGGTGAGCCCATGCACAAAATATTCCACAAACCGTCTGTCTCATGTGGCTTTAGAGATGCCAACCAGATTCCTGCCATCTGCATCTTCCTGTTCCTAGAAAACTAACTTATTTAAAAAAATCAGTGCAATTAAGTTATTGATGGATGATATTTTCATATGACTATTACCATTGGATCTTCCCCATCCTGTGTCAAAATAATGGCCATGAAATACCAACCACAGAAAGGAAAAAGGTAAATAGAGCCACATGAACTGTCCAAACAGACACTGCTAACTCTAACCCTGCTGATAATCCTGGCAAATGCAGATCTCAGGAGAAACTAATGACATTTAAAGCTCACTGGCATTTGAATGTCATGCAAGATCAAAGCAAGTTGTGTTGACTATGTTTTGAAGAACTCCCCCGGGGGTGTGAGCATGCTGAAATACTCCCACAGCATAGTCGCAGTAAGCTAGGCATGCTCCACAGCACCGAGCATCTGATGACTTGGCCAAAGAAGACGAGATCGGTATTACTTTGAGGAGTGAGAATCATCTTTCTTATATGCTTTACATGGTTCCAATTTAGCTGCAGTTTAGGGAACAACGATTAAGACTTTAGTTTAATTCTATTATTGTCACGTGCACCGAGGTACAGTGAAAAGCTTTTGTTTGCGTGGTATGGGGAGAAGGCTGGAGAATGGGGTTAAGAGGGAGAGATAGATTATCCATGATTGAATGGTGAAATAGACTTGATGGGCTGAATGGCCTAATTCTACTCCTATCACTTGTGACCTTATCACCTTATCACCCTATGTCTTTGGGATGTTAGAGAGAAGGACTTTCCCCATCCTCTCAGGGCAAGCATTGGGAACATGTTGGGCGGCACAGTAGTGCAGCGGTAGAGTTGCTGCTTTACAGCGAATGCAGCGCCGGAGACTCAGGTTCGATCCTGACTACGGGTGCTGCACTGTAAGGAGTTTGTACGTTCTCCCCGTGACCTGCGTGGATTTTCTCCGAGATCTTCGGTTTCCTCCCACGCTCCAAAGACGTACAGGTATGTAGGTTAATTGGCTGGGTAAATGTAAAAATTGTCCCTAGTGGGTGTAGGATAGTGTTAATGTACGGGGATCACTGGGCGGCACGGACTTGGAGGGCCGAAAAGGCCTGTTTCCGGCTGTATATATATGATATGATATGATATGTTTCCTGCCTCTAATGTGTCCAATCCCCTAATTATCTTATATGTTTCAATAAGATCCCCCCTCATCCTTCTAAATTCCAGTGTATACAAGCCCAATCGCTCCAGCCTTTCAACATACGACAGTCCCGCCATTCCGGGAATTAACCTATTGTCTATTGTCTATTGTCTATTGTCAAGCAGACAAATTCCATGTCAGGTAACAGAATTAAATTCCAGGTTGCAGGACTTGGAAGAGATGATGAACCAAGCAATCCTCCCCACATCCATTCTATCTAGTCCTACATTAAAAAATGCCAGATATCCAGACTTTATTTGAATCAATTTTCTGTAATTATCAATAACATTTTTCTTTATCTGTAACAGCACTATGAGATGACATAACCACAGGAATATGATTCAATAGCTTTATCTTTCAATAGTGCTCTTTTCAAAAGCAGATGAATGGATCAGAGATCTTTTAGCTGCATGAATCTCGGTGATACCAGTAATTACACCTTCATTTATGAAAACAAGCTAATGATTTAAAGCAGCTAATTCTCCTTCGGGTGTAATGGCAGCAGATTTAGATCCAGGGGGAGCTTTATTCTGTTGAAAATCCATCTACTGATTAGAAAATATTACACTTTTCATCTTCACTGCATCTTATCAGTGCATTTCATCACTGAAACATCATTCCAACAGAAGCTGACACATGGGTTGTGGTCATGCATCACAGCTCAAAGTCCTGTCAAAACGTCCTCTTTCAAATCATCTATTTTGCCATATCGGGTATTTATGTTTGACATTGCAGTTGTACATTTGACGGATCTTTACTATGAACATGAGAACATGATTCCAAATGATTCACTATCTACCTTGGCACAGTGGCGCAGCGGTAGAGTTGATGCCTTACAGCGCCAGAGACCCCGGTTCGATCCTGACCTCGGCTGCTCTCTGTACAGAGTTTGCACGTTCTCCCATGGGTTTTCTCTAGGTGCTCCCACACTTTCCTCCCACACTTCAAAGACGAGCAACCTTTAGTCAGATGGTGGTGAATCTGTGAAATTCTTTGCCACAGAAGGCTGTGGAGGCTAAGTCAGTGGATATTTTTAAGACTGAGATAGATAGATTGTTGATTAGTTGAGGTGTCAGAGGTTATGGGGAGAAGGCAGGAGAATGGGGTTGGGAATCTGCTGGGCAACTTTTTTATTGTCATGTATACCAAGGTATAGTGATAGGCTTTTTTGTTACATGGCTATCCAATCAATGGATGGACTCTACATGATTATAATGTAGCTGCCCACAGTGCACAGAAACAGGATAAAAGGAATGATGTTTAGTGCAAGATAAGTCAAGTCAAGTCAAGTCAATTTTATTTGTATAGCACATTTAAAAACAACCCACGTTGACCAAAGTGCTGTACATCAGTTCAGGTACTAAGAAACGAACATACAATGACACACAAACATAACAGCACATACAGAAACAGTTCATAGTGCCCCCTCAGAGGGCCTCAAACGCTAGGGAGTAGAAATAGGTTTTGAGCCTGGACTTAAAGGAGTCGATGGAGGGGGCAGTTCTGAGGGGGAGAGGGATGCTGTTCCACAGTCTAGGAGCTGCAACCGCAAAAGCGCGGTCACCCCTGAGCTTAAGCCTAGACCGCGGGATAGTGAGTAGCCCCAGATAAAGTCCAGTAAAGTCCGAACGTCTCCAATGAGAGCTCAGGACTGTTTTCTAGTTACTGGTAGGATGGTTCAGTTGGCTGATAACAGCTGGGGAGAAACTGATTTTGAATCGAGAGGTCTGCATTTTCACACTTCTGTACTTTTGCATGATGGGAGAGGGGAGAAGAGGGAGTGGCTGGGGTGAGACTGGCCCTTGATTATGCTGGTGGCTTTGCTGAGGCAGCATGAAGTGTAGATGGAGTCAATGGAAGGGAGGTTGGTTTGTGTGATGGTCTGGGCCGTGTCCACAATTCTCAGCAATTTCTTGCAGGCTTAGATGGAGCTGTTCCCAAACAGTGCTATAATACATCCCATGGACCTCCCGAACCTCCTAAGCCTTCTAAGGAAATAGAGGCGTGGTCTGCTTTTTTGGCCATTGCTTCGATATGGCTGGTGGAGGATAAATTGTTGATGATATTTACTCCTAGGAACCTGAAGCTTTCAACCGTCTCTCCTTCAGTGCCTTCAATGAATTATGTGATACTTAAGTGATAGAGGTATGTAGGTTAATTGGCTGGGTAAATGTAAAAATTGTCCCTAGTGGGTGTAGGATAGTGTTAATGTTCGGGGATCACTGGGCGGCACAGACTTGGAGGGCCGAAAAGGCCTGTTTCCGGCTGTATATGTATGATATGATATGATATGATAGAGATGTTTGAATCCATTATCTTTGGACACAGGAGGAGTACTTTAATTAGGGTGAGACCATGAATTTTAACAGGGAGCTTTCAGTTAACTGCACTTTGATATTATGAGCAGCTACAATGAAGCAATCTACACTACATTGATAAATGTGAGTAAAAGACTGCTATACAGCTATTGTTTGTTCAGCCTTTCAAAATAGCTTTGCTTTTCACTTTGAGGGAAATGACCATTTAAAGCTTTTCTGCCAAGACCAGAATCAACATGAGCAAAGTTTTCAACCAAAGTCGCAGAAAAAGATCAGGCACGTTGTTTAGGGGTGTCCAGTGGTGCCAGTGCTATGTTGGTGCAGTACGTTTGCCTAGTGGTGCCAGTACTATGTGGGCGCAGCACGTTTGCCCAGTGGTGCCAGTACTATGTGGGCGCAGCACGTTTGCCCAGTGGTGCTAGTGCTATGTGGGCGCAGCACGTTTGCCCAGTGGTGCCAGTACTATGTGGGTGCAGCACGTTTGCAAATTACCTCCACAACTTCCCAATATCAAGCAGCTTGATGAAAATAATTAGCAAATATTCTTTAGACTTTAGACTTTAGAGGTACAGCGCGGAAACAGGCCCTACGGCCCACCGAGTCCGTATCGAGCAGCGATCCCTGTACACTAGCACCATCCTGCACACGAGTGACAATTTAGAATTGTTTTACCAAAGCCAATTAACTTACAAACCTGTACGTCTTTGGATTGTGAGGGGACAGGGAGGTCACGGGGAGACCGTACAAACCCTGTACAGACAGTACCCATGGTCAGGATCGAACCCGGCTCTCTGACACTGTAAGGCAGCAACTCTACCATTGCACCACAGTGACGCCCCTCTACCACTGTGCCTTTGTGCTGCCCCTAGAACATAGAGCATTGAAATGAACAGCACAGGAACAGTCCCTTGAGCCTACAATGTCCATGCCAAAGATGATGCCAAGTTAGTTTGGTTTGGTTTAGTTTAGTTTAGTTTATTATTGTCATGTGTATTGAGTTACAGTGCAAAGCTTTTATTTGCTTGCAAGCCAAACAAAAGACTTTATATGAAGCCGTCTGTAGTGCACAGATAAAAGACATTGGATAGAACATATAGTGCAAGATATAACATTGAAGTCCGATTAAAGATAGTTCTTAGATCTCCAATGAGGTTGGTGATATCTGCCTGCACGTGATCCACACGTTGACTGGCTTGTATTCACTGGAATTTAGAAGGATGAGAGGGAATCTTATAGAAACGTATACAATTCTTAAAGGATTGGACAGGCTAGGTGCAGGAAAAATGTTCCCGATGTTGGGGGAGTCCAAAATCCGGGGTCACAGTTTAAGAATAAGAGGTAGGCCATTTAGGACTGAGATGAGGAAAAACTTTTTCACCCAGAGAGTTGTGAATCTGTGGAATTCTCTGACACAGAAGGAAGTGGAGGCCAATTCACTGGATGTTTTCAAGAGAGAGTGAGATTTTGCTCTTAGGGCTAAAGGAATCAAGGGATATGGGGAAAAAGCAGGAACGGGGTACTGATTTTAGATGATCAGCTATGATCTTATTGAATGGCGGTGCTGGCTCGAAGGGCCGAATGGCCTACTCCTGCACCTATTTTTCTATGTTTCTTTTTCTATCCCTCTATTCCCTGCATATCCATGTGCAGATCTAAAAACCTCAGAAACATCACTATCGTATCTGCCTCCACCACCACTCCAGGAAGTTCGTTCCAGGCATCTGCCACTCTCTGTGTAAAATAATAACTTGCTCTGCACATCTCCTTTAAACGTTGCCCCTCTCACCTCAGGCTCCTTCGTAATTCAAGAGCAAAGTTCTTTGTTCAATAATTTGGCGATATCACTTGTTATCTCTCTTTGCACTTAATTTGACAGGGAGATCATCTTTCCTTACGCCTCTTCCGCACTTATTTCTCAGGCTGTCAATCTGATTGTTCGAGTAGATGTACAGTAATTTTCCCTG
The DNA here is from genome assembly GCF_053455715.1 of Rhinoraja longicauda. Taxonomy (NCBI): domain Eukaryota; kingdom Metazoa; phylum Chordata; class Chondrichthyes; order Rajiformes; family Arhynchobatidae; genus Rhinoraja; species Rhinoraja longicauda. The sequence goes on along the minus strand of NC_135962.1, from coordinate 27,205,056 downwards.
AGCTCTCGAGCTGTAGAAACCCTTTCTGCATAGTGATTGACGCACACATTTCACAAGCTCGCGGGCAAATGTGCTTTAATCACCATCAAATTCCATGAAATAACCAAGGTCTGTAGAAAGGAACTGCAGATGCTGGTTTATACCAAAGATAGACACAAAATGCTTGAGGTTCAAGAAGAGTCTCGACCCGAATCGTCACCCATATTTTTCTCCAGAGATGCTGCCTGACCCTGAGTTACTCCAGCACTTTGCGACTATAATCAAGGTCTGTTTGTTCTATTCTGTTTTTATATACTGATTATGTCTTGCAGGAAAATCATGGGTTCCATTTTGAGTCCTTCCTCAAATGGTTTTGATTCCTCTCACTCCAGATGGCATTGTTTAGAATGAGGGGGTCGGAGATCAGAACAACAGAGTGGGCAACACAGTGGTGCAGCTGGTAAAGCTGCTGCCTCGCAGTGCCAGACACCCGGGTTCAATCCTGACCTCGGGTACTGCCTGTGTGGATTTTGCATGTTCTCCCTGTGACCGCGTGGGTTTCCTCTGGTTTCCCTCCACATCCCAAAGACGTAAGGCTTTGTAGATTAAGTGGTCTTGAGTGTGAAGGGAGTGGATGAGAAAGTGGGAGGACCAGTGTGAATGGGCGATCGATGGTCGACATGGACTCGGTGGGCCGAAGGGCCTGTTCAATGCTGTATCTTCCAATCAATCAATCAATTCCTGTTGGCATAAGAAAAACCTTGATGGAAACTAGATTTCTCTTTTTATAAAGGTATAAAAACCAAAACTCAAATGTGAAGGATGAAGTAAATAACACCTGGCAATCAAAATATTTTGCAAATCAATTTTTAATTATAATTTGCAAGATGGCGTTACGAAAGTGAAGAGTTCAATTAATATAGCTCAAAATGTAAATGTCCCAATGATTCAAAATATAAAAGTCCAACTGAGTAAAGATTTGGCTCCTTGAATATAATTTGTTTTCATCTTCTGCTGTGTGCTGATTTTCTTTGAGTTTAGCATCAATACTCAGCTGTCTCCTGAAGAAAATAAATACAGAATATTTGACTTATTGAACGGGATGGATGCAAACTGCGTTCTTCAGTGAAGTATGACAATTAATATCATATTTATTGTCAGCCTTACAAATATAGCAGCAATGATGATGAATTTTTAGTATTTCTACCAGAAAGTCATCAATAACTCCCTTCAGGTCTTTTCCGCAAGCTGACAAATTCCCCCACCTTCTAACTATTGGTTCAATGATTCAATGGTGCTTTATTTGTCAAGTGTGCAACTGCACAGTGAAATTCTTTTTGCATATTCACACTTGCCATGTTTTGGCACCATTTCCCAAAGTCCAAAGTCTGTCCCGCCCACACGCGCACTCGGTCTACAGGAACGGCTCCCAACTCCTGCTGAGCCTTCCTCCGCCGCCCTCAACCGGATCGGCCCTTGAACCGACATTCCTCTCCTTGCCCGATGTCATTTGTGTCCCAGGGCTGCCTCCCTTGAAGGTGCTGGTGGCTATACCTCGGGTCACCCTCCTACCGGCCCCTGCTCCTTCCGTCCGACGCTCTAGCGACTTCCCTCTCACCGGTTCTGCGGTCCGCCGAGCCTTCCGGTGGGATCCCACTTCCGCAATATCCCCTCCCCCTCCTCCACCACCCTCTCCACAGAAAGGCCGCCTAGACTAATGGCCAGCCTTGGATTTGACAACCGCTCGACTGAAGGCTTCCTGCAGCCAGCTGTTGCTAGCATTCATTGGCAAAATCCTCGCCAAGACCTCAGCGGGAGTTGAATTTGTGCAAAAATAATATAAAAAAAGGGCAGCACAGTGGTCACCACTCAGTCACCATTGATTGAACACTGAGGCGATCATCTTTGGCCTCAACCCCAGTCACTATAAATTATCTGCCATTTCTATTATCTTCCCCACCCAGTGTGCAACATCAGATCATATTCACTCTCAGAGGAAGATTTGAACCACATGCACTTCCATTGCAAAACCTGACACTTCCTAATGTACAGTCCTAGCAATGTTTACTCATACCACCAGCACGACACGGTGGCGCAGCGGTAGAGTTGCTGCCTTACAGCGCCAGAGACCTGGGTTTGATCCTGACTATGGGTGCTGTCTGTACAGAGTTTGTACGTTCCCCCTGTGACCATGTGAGTTTCTCTGGGTGCTCTGGTTTCCCCCCACACTCCAAAGACGTGCAGGCTTGTAGGATAATTGGCTTCTGTAAAATTGTAAATTGTCCCTAGTGTGTAGGATAGAGCTAGTGTACGGGGTCATCACTGGTTGTCACGGACTCAGTGGGCCGAAGGGCCTGTTTTCGCACAGTATCTCTAAAGTCTAAAGTCGAATCACCTTCAGAGGGCTGCAGCAATTACTGGTGACAGTTCATTTATTGTCTGGATTTAATTCATTTTCACCACAATTGAAGTAAAAACTGAAATTTTTGCACCCTGCTGACTCCGTGACTTGTTTTTATTTTATTGCTGGGTGCCTTATCTGCCAAGATGGGATAGTTCGCGTTTAGTAGCCAGGACAGTGTTAGTCAAGTCAGGCAGGTTTCAATGGAACTGGAGCTAAAGAGTGCAGATTAGGTTCATACTTTCCAGCAATAAAACCTAATATTTCAATGGAAGTGGCCCTGGATTGAGGGTTGGCAGTTGTTCCCGCATTACTCTTGTGACATCTGCAAGCTGGAAAGAGTGCGGAGAATGTTTATAAGGATGTTGCCAGGACTCGAGGGCCTGAGCTAGAGAGAGAAGTTGGGTAAGTTGAGACATTCCTAGGAGGCCAACGTGGGCAGGCGCAGGTGTCAGGGGTTATGGGGAGAAGGCAGGAGAATAGGGTTGAGAGGGAAAGATAGATCAGCCATGATTGAATGGCGGAGTAGACTTGATGGGCCGAATGGCCTAATTCTGCTCCTATAAGTTATGAACTTATGAACTAGGTGGGACTAGTGTAGATGGAGCATGTTGGTCGGCATGAGCAAGCTGGGCTGAAGGGCCTGTTTCTAAGCTGTATGACTATAACTCTTTAAAGAGACCGAGGGAAAAGTGATTACTTGCTGGTTCTGGTTCTTTGCTTTTGTGCTTGAAAACATATGGAAGCTATTTTGAGTGGAAAACTGTGGATAATTATTGTGAGTCCGCTGTGGCATAGGTGCACCCTGCTGACTCCGTGACAGACTTCACAAGATGGGTAGTTCTTGGCAAATTAGCATTGTTCGTAGCTTCGCAGAGGGCAAATGAGCAAGCTGCACATGTCATCTAAACAAGATTCACCATTGCCAAGAAATACGCTTTGAAGAAAACAAAGAAAACAAACCAGGAACTCCCAAAATGTTTGCGTTCAATAATATTGACTTTTATTTCTGTAAAACTGCATATAGCTCTTTATATATTCATTCAACTTTTGATTTTGTACGCTCAACTTACACTTCGATCACCAATTCCTCCAGGGGATTTAATTCTTAGTAAGGCCTGAAATAATTCAATACTAAGCCGTCCCTGTCCATCTGTCGGTGTAACACTTCCTTATTAAAGGGACACTGGCATCTGTTTTGTTTTTGGCCTGACACGATGCTTAGTGAAGAGAGGAGAGGGTAGGCAGGTGATTGATGATATCATAGTACTGCTGTATTATTGATCATTCTTAACGTTTATGAATTAATGCTGCATCTAATGGACGCTAAAGGCACAGTGGCGCAGCGGTAGAGCTGCTGCCTCAAGTGCCAGAAACCCGGGTTCGATCCTGACTATGGGTGCTGTCTGTGCGGAGTTTGTACGTTCTCGCTGTGACCTCCTCCGGGTGCTCCAGTTTCCTCACTCATCCCAAAGACATGGGGTTGTAAGTTAATTGGCCTCTGTAAATTGATCCTAGTGTGTAAGGAGTGGATGAGAAAGTGGGATAAGACAGCACTACATGTCCCATGTAGATGGGCCATGTTGGTTGGCATAGGCAAGTTGGGCCACTGGGCCTGTTTCCATGTTCTATGACTTTATAACTAGTGTGAATGGTTGATCGAGGGTCACTGCGGACTCAATGGGCCGAAAAGCCCGTTTCCATGCTGTATCTCTAAACTAAACTAAACTAAACTTCAATGATGAAATTGCCAAAAATGCTAACATTGTATTTTCAAGCGTTGATAAACAGGTGGCTTAACTATTTAATACAATGTTACCATCTGTCCATTAGCAGAGGTTATGTGTTTCTATTCTTTATCTGACCTCTTAGTTGAGGTTTACTAGCGGCATAAAATTAATTTCTCCCTTCCTCTGCTTTCTCAGTATCATTTCCAGTTAATCCAGAGAGCTAATAGGCATTAGAAGAAGCATTAACCCAGATAAATGAAAAATATAGCAAAGAAACTGAGGAATGAAAGTAAGCTAATCAGAGTGTGAAAGCTTTCAACTGAAAACCCATTATATAAAGATTAAATTGGTCTTATTTCTCTTTACAAAACTTGTACAATTTTAGCTAAACTGTGATGTTTAGATCCTATTCAATGCAGCAGGGTTAAGCTTCACCTGATCTTCAAATTCTTAAGAAAACATCTGTTGTCAATCATATAGTACCCATTTCTTTATTGTTTAAATATTGTGTAAATTAATTTTAGACTTTGTATCTGTTTCCCTGTAAATTGTAACTGCTCTAAGCCTTTGTCCTTTATGATTTCTTTGGAAGGAATAAAGCCGTAGACTACTTTCTAAATGGGAAGAAGCTTCAAAAATCAGAGGTGCAAAGAGACTTGCTGGTGCAGGATTCCCAAAAGATTAGTTTGCAGGTTCAGTCGGCAGAAAGGAAGGCAAATGCAATGCGAGTATTCATTTCAAGAGGACTAGAATGTAAAAGGAAGGATGTATTGCTGCGGCTTTTTAAGGAGCTGGTGATGCCGCATTTGGAATATTGTGAGCAGTTTTGGGCTCCATATCTGAGGAAGCAATTGTTGGAGAGGGTCCAGAGGAGGTTAATGGGAACGATCCAGGGGATGATTGGGTTAATGTGTGAGGAGCGTTTGACGGCACTTTGTATGTCTACTCTGGAGTTTAGAAGGATGAGTGGAGGACCTCATTGAAACCCACCGAATAATGAAAGGCCTAGATAGAGTGGGCGTAGAAAGAATGTTTCCAGTAGTGGATCATTCTAGGATCAGAGCCCACAGCCTCAGAATAAAAGGACGTAACTTTAGATTGGAGAACAGGAGCAATTTCTTTAGTCAGAGTGTGGTGAATCTGTGGAATCAAGCCAATGCGTAATTTTAAAGCGGAGGTTGACAGATTCTAGATTAGCAAAGGTGTCAGGGGTTATGGGGAGAAGACAGGAGAATTGGGTTGAGAGGGAAAGATAGATCAGCCATGATTGAATGTTGGAGAAGACTCAATGGCCCATATGGCCTAATACGGCTGGTACGTCTTATGATCTTGTGAAACACCACCTCCCCCCACTTCCCAGAGCATTCCAAACACGGAGTCTGATGTTCTTACTAGACCAAGTGGACCCGTTGGGCCCAAACCTCTCCTGCATTGGTGCAGCGCCCTCTCCTCCCCTCCTCCCCTCCCCCCTCCCCTCCTCCCCTCCCCCCTCCCCCTCCCCGTCTCCTCCCCCCTTCCCTGGGGGGCGTCTCCCGCAGCTGACATAGAAACATAGAAACGTAGAAAATCGTTGGAGGAGTAGGCCATTCGGCCCTTCGAGCCAGCCCCGCCATTCAATGTGATCATGGCTGATCATCCAAAATCAGTACTCCGTTCCTGTTCTCTCCCCATATCCCTTGATTTTGTTAGCCCGAAGAGATATATCTAACTAGAAGAGCTATATCTATACTGACCTTGTGGGCGTGGGGCCCCTCCCCCACCCGGTTCTTCTCTCCGGGCCCTTTGTCCAGCGTTTGTCGCTGTCGCCGTCTCCCTCCAGCCTCCTCTCCGATTCCCGGTCTGCGGGGCGAGGAGGAGCGGCTCGGAACCCATCCCCTCCGGGCGAGCCAAGCCTGCGGCTGGAATACAGCCACGGATCCATGACATCCATCTTAGTAGGCAGGCAGGACTTTGATTCAAAATCTAAGCATTAGGGGACTTCAAATAATTGAGAGCAAGTAAGTTTACAAAGGGAAATATTTTTTTAATTAAAACATCATGGCAAAGGCTTCAGTTATGAAGATATCTTTTCCAGCATCAAGTCTGATCTTGATGAGATGAGCTGGGAACATGACAGACTAAGCTCTAATTATAGTGCACTGATATGAATTATGAAGTCCTTGAGTAATTAACTAGAGAACATGATATTCCTCAGATATTATCAATAGAAACTCATGGCATAACTGTTTCTTTGCTAATTAGAATTTTTTTCCCCTGTTAAGCTGGTGACACAGCGGTGGTTGCTGCCTCACAGCGCCAGAGACCCGGGTTCGATCCCGGCTAAGGGTACTTTCTGTACGGAGTTTGTACGTTCTCTCTATGGGTTTTCCCAGGGTGCTCCGGTTTCCTCCCACACTCCAAAGACGTGCAGGTTTGTCAGTTAATTGGCTTTGGTAAAGGTTGCAAATTGTCCCGAGTGTATCGGACAGTGCTAGTGTACGGAGTGATCGCTGGTCATCTCGGGCACGGTGGGCTGAAGGGCCTGTTTCAACAATGTATATCTAAACTAAACTACATTTATTTGCTACCTTTTCTCAATGCCATATTATACTTTGCTATGTTCCCCACTTTTAAAAATGTGTCTGTTTGGATATGAATATGTGATGCCGATGGTCCTGCCAAAAATGACCAAGTTCCAAATGTATTTTCCCAATTGCACGCATCAGTGACATTTTCCATCATGTCTGAGAGTTATCGCTTAAAGGATATCAGGGATAGACACAAAAAGCTGGAGTAACTCAGTGGGTTAGGCAGCATCTCTGGAGAAAAGGAATATGTCAGGTCGAGACCCTTCTTCAGACTCAGTGTCAGGGGAAAGGGAAACGAGAGACATAGAAGGTACATAGAACAAATGAACGAATGGGTGACGTTTCGGGTCGAGACCCTTCTTCAGACTGATGGGTCTCGACCCGAAACTTCACCCATTCCTTCTCTCCTGAGATGCTGCCTGACGTGCTGAGTTACTCCAGCATTTTGTGAATAAATACCTTTGATTTGGACCAGCATCTGCAGTTATTTTGCTAGAACAAATGAATGAAAGATATGCAAAAAGCAACGATGATCAAGGATATTAGGGGTCCTCCTGGATCGGTAGTGCAGAGATAGTGAAACTACAACTCCCACTGGGCCATGGCAGCTGAAAGTACTTACAAATGATTATGATTAATTTCTTCAGCTCTCAATTTGGTTTAATACTTTCTTCCTTTTCCGTGTGCATGGAGATAATTTTGCTCTTACAGCAAATTCAGAATGACAATTTAATTGCCTGAGACAATCTTAGGCCTGGAATAAATCTGTAACATTAATATGCTTTTGACCATAGCAGCAGGATTAAGCTAACTAAAGACATGATAAGTGAATGACTGAGCACGGCCGGTGTGGCTGGCATGAAGGTTAACTTTCCCACCGATGCCTGATAGCGGCAATTGATGTGCAGGCGGATCATGGAGTCGAAGTTCACAGCTCACTGTAGTTTAGTTTAGTTTAAGTTTAAATTTAGAGACACAGTGAGTCCACACCGACCAGCAATCCCCACACAATAACACTATCCTACACACACTAGGGACAATTTTACATTTATACCAAGCCAATTAACCTGTACGCCTTTGGAGGAATCCAAAAATCTGGGAGAAAACCCACACGATCACGGAGAGAACATACAAATTCAGACAGCACCCGTACTCGGGATTGAACCCGGATCTCTGGCGCTGTACGCACTGTCAATAGTCAATAGTCAATTTATTTGTCACACACACATAAATGTGCAGTGAAATGAAAGATTACCCACAGTCCAACAATAAGACCAATAAAAATAAGCAATAAAAATATGCATTAACACACAATCATAAACCAACACCAAACAAAAAGAAACATCCATCACAGTGAATCTCCTCCAGTCACCTCCTCACTGTGATGGAAGGCCAGAATGTCTTTTCTCTTCCCCTGCCGTCTTCTCCCGCGGTCAGGCTGTTGAAGTTGCCACGTCGGGGCGGTCGTGGCTTCCGACATTGAAGCCCCCGCCGGGCAGAAAAAATCCCGCGGCCTATTCCAGGCCGCACCGGACGGTGAAAGGTCCGCGCCGGGCCGACCCAAGCCCCGCGATTCGGGGCGGGCGAAGATGCAACCCTGTAAAACTGTAAGGCAGCAACCCTGCCACTGCGCCACCGTGCCACCCTGAAGGTGGCAGCACTAGTAGGGTGGTAAAGAAGGCATTTGGCATTCTTGCCTTCACTGTTAAGGGTCATAGAGTCATACAGCGTGGAAACAGGCCCTTCGGCCCAACTCGCTCACGCTGACCAACATGCTCACGCTGACCTACACGAGTCCACCTGCCTGCATTTGGCTCATATCCCTCTACACTGATCCTATCAATGTACCTGCCTAAATGTTTCTTAAACATTGCGATAGTACTTATAGTCCTTCTACCTCCTTCCTCAATTCTTTAGTCAGATGGTGATGAATCTGTGGAATTCATTTTCACAGAAGGCTGCGGAGATCATCAATGGATATTTTTAAGGTGGAGATTGACAGATTCTTGATTAGTACGGGTCAGGGCTTATGGGGAGAAGGCAGGAGAAAGAGGCTGAGAGGGAAAGATAGATCAGCCATGATTGAATGGCGGAGTAGACTTGATGGACCGAATAGCTTGATTCTGCTCCTATAACTTATGAACTTATGCAGGCAGGTGGGACTAGCTTAGATAGGCTATGTTGGTCGGCATGGGCAAGTTGGGCCAATGTGGCCTGTTTCCATGCTGTATGACTATGACTGTCACTAATATATGTTATCTTCAAAGAGAAAGATTTTCCAAAACCTATAGTCGATAACCTAACAGTTTTATTGCACTGTTCAATCCTAAAAGTTATAATATGTAACCAAGCTCTCAAAACTCAAACATTCAGCCTGCAGGGTAATAGTATCTGATGCAATGCGATTTCCACTGGCATTGAATAGGAATGTTTTTCAGTAAAATATTCTTTTAATATGCATTTCGCTGATTGGGCATTTGCATTTATTCCTATGTTGTTAGTCTGGTAACTTACACATGTTCTTCTGACTTGAGTTAAATGCTGCTTTTGATTTTTACTTGATTAGTTAAACATATTGATTTTCTTTTTAAAATGGGAATGCACTTGGGTTACTGCCTCCATTCATTTTGTGTAGATGCAGCATTTCAGGGATCGAACAAAAGAGAGAGGTCAGCCATGCATACCAATGTCTGCTGCAGCCTCAATAGAACAACCTCCTGCCCTTCTGCCTATGAGACAGATACTCACGGTGCTGTAATGAGGTACATTCAGGGGCGTTGGTCCTTTAACGCTGCATAATAACCATTAGGCATCAGAGGGTACCTCATTGAAACTTACCAAATAGTGAAAGGCCTGGTTATAGAGAATGTGGAGAGGATGTTTCGACTAGTGGGAGAGTCTAGCACCAGAGGGCACAGCCTCTGAATAAAAGGACGTTCCTTTAGAAAGGGGATGAGGAGGAATTTCTTTAGTTACAGGTGTCAGTGGGTTATGGAGAGAAGGTAGGAGGATGGGGTTGAGAGGGAAAGATAAATCAGCCACGATTGAATGGCGAAGTAGACTTGATGGGTCAAATGGCCTAATTCTGCTCCTAGAACTTATGAACATTAACGTATGTACTTTGGTACATGTGACAATAATAAACCTAAACCTAAAGTTGGTCTGAAGGGCCTCTTTCTGTGCTGTATAACTCTGACTCCATGAATGTAAACCAAAGCAAATATCTTCATCATCAACTGTAAAATCTCCTTTAAACCTTTCTTTAATTATTCTCTGGTGACATACCTTGCCATATTAAAGGCATTGCATAAATACAAATTATTGATGATTTTAGTTTAGTTTAGTTTAGAGATACAGCATGGAAACAGTCCCTTCGGCACACTGACTCCGTGCCGACCAACGATCCCCGAACACTAGCACTATCCTACACACTACGGACAATTTAGAATTTTTAGAGAAGCCAAATAACCTACAATCCTGTACGTCTTTGGAGTGTGGGAAGAAACTGGAGCACCCCGGGAAAACCCACGCAGTCACAGGGAGAACGTAAAAACTCTGTGCAGAAATCACCTGTAGTCAGGATCAAACCAGGATCTCTGCCGCTGTAAGGCAGCAACTCTACTACTGCACCACTGTGCCAGTCATGCTTTATCTTCATGCTTCATTAGTTGGTGCAAGCAAAACTATGGCCTCTGATGAAACTAATCCCTCACAGAAATAACTTCACTAATGCATCTGGCGAAGCAAATGTAGAACTAAAAGTAACAGCGACTGAGGGAATTGCTGGAAATATTGTCGTGTTTTAAATAATTGTAACATCAGTTGTGGAAGGGGAAACAGAAAAATGGTATTGTATTTCCAATGTCACCTTTTCCCTGCACAAAGTGCTTAATCCTGTAACTGACCTTCACAAGGCGGGAAACGCCCAACAAGACGATTCTATTAATAGTTTTGTTTTATTGACTTCTAAGCAATAGTGGGAATTTTGATTATCAGTGTCAGCCATCTTGACTGTGCAAAATGAAAACATTCTAATAATATAACTTATTGTTTAAATTTTGTTGGGGAGAGAAAGGTGTTGGGATTCACCAAGTGATTAAAATAAGTCCACAAGCAATGCTATAAAAGGATAATAAAATCTAAATCTCATTTGTTCCACTTCAGTTTCTTCATAGGCATAAAACTCCATAAAACGGCATCTGTGTTCAAATAATGAGCTGAAAAGACACTGCACAGTTGCTAATTCGATTTACATTCTTAAGCCCATTGTACCATATACTTCCATTCACGAGACAACTGGGCCAATATGATTCTTCCGAAGTAGAAAGGAATTAAAAACCAGAGCAATTTAGTTGCTATAATGAGATTGTCACCAGGTTGACAGTACACTGAGCTGTCAAGACCGCTCTGATATTCAATCATCATGTTCCGCCATCATTGCTGTCTTTGCAATTTTTTTACAATTCTCTTGAACAAAATCTTATTTAGCTTCCCTGAGAGGACTTCTAGCTCATATACAATTTTTGACAAGCCAGATATAAAACATAGAGATAACGCCTGCAGAATGAACAACAGCAAAAGGTACTTATAGTAAGAAGAAAGGGCAGTCGCAACAATATGTTAGGGGTCATTAATTCTGTCATCATTTTCACAGAAGAGCAAGGAGTGGAATGGTTAGTGATCTGGCTGCACCTTTTTTTAACATAGGTAATCCATATCAAGGTTCAGCTAGTGAAAAAATCACACACAAGTGCTTTAAACTCACCATTGTGCTCTTTGTTTTTTTTTTACTGCTATCTGTAACTGGACTGCTGCTTTAGTTAGTTATAACCATTCTTTTAAGTCTTCTGCATTAGATTGTGTGTTAAGCAAAAAAAATTGATCCACTGCTGTGAGACTGCACAACCAGCACTGCTCCCAGCAGACGAGTCGACTATAACAGCTAACAACACACAGAAAACTGATGACAATTTATGTATCTTTTATTTATAATGAATGATCTCTTGCTCTCTTGCTGCTGTAACACTATAAATTTCCCCGGTGTGGGACGAATAAAGGAATATATTATTAAAATTTGGGCTTTGCAGGCTTTGTAGACTTTGGAGATACAGTGCGGAAATAGGCCCTTTGACCCATCGTGTCCGCGCCGACCACGATCCGATACACTAGGGACAATTTACAACTTTACCGGTCAAAGTCATCCAAGTCTTTCTCTAAAGTCTATAGTCTAAGTCTAATTAACCAACAAGCCTATAAGTCTTTGGAGTGTGGGAGGAAACCGGAACACCCGGAGAAATCCCACACGGTCATAGGGAGAATGTGCAAACTCCATACAGGCAGCAACTGTAGTCAGGATCGATCCTGGATCTCTGGCTCGGTGAGGCAGCAACTCTACCGCTGCACCACTGTGTTCCCCACTGCACCCCGTGTATCCCTGTGAGTGTACAATCTATGATTCTGTTGGAGAATGGTTCAGTGATGTGCCTACGTCAGAGGCAAGGTGATAATCAGTACAACCTGTTGCAGTACCTTGACAGCTCCACGTGTAGATCATATTCTGGTTTGCAAATACGATACGATACGATACGATAGCACTTTATTTATCCCAGGAGGGAAATTAATCTGCCAACAGTAATAAAAACACAAAAACACAAAATACATGAAATATGAAATTTAAGCGACGAGTGGAAAGGATTGGGGATGTGCAAAGAATGGGGGGGGGGGGGGGTCAGTTTCAGTCTCAATCTAACGCAAGACAGAAGGGGGAGGGGAGGAGTTGTACTGTTGGATAGACTAAAGAAACTATCCATGAGCATTTCCACAACATGCTTAATGCAATTAGAATCACAGAGTCATACAGCATGGAAAAAGGCCCTTCAGCTCAACTCGCCCATGCTGAGCAAAGTGCCCCATAGTCCCACCTGCCTGCATTTGGCCCATATTTCTCTTAAACTTTCCTATCCCCGCAGCTGTCCAAGTAACTTTTAGCTGCTAATAGGGTACTTGCCTCAACTACCTCCTCTGGCAGCTTGTTCCATATACCCCCCCCAGTGAAAATAGTGCCCTCATATTCCTATTAAACCTTGCCCCCCCCCACCTTAAACCTATGACCTCTGGTTCTTGAGTCCCCTTCTCTGGGTAAATGACTCTTCATTCACCCTATCTATTCCCCTCATGATTTTGTACACCTCTTTAAAATCACCCAGCAGCCTCCTGCACTCCAACGAATATAGTCTGAGCCTGCCTAATCTCTTCCTGTAGCTCAGATCCTCAAGTCATTGCGACATCCTCCTCTGTTCTCTTTCCAGCTTAATAACATCTTTCTAAGAGCAGGGTGATCAAACTGAACACAGTACTCCAAATGCGGCCTCACCAATGTCTTGTACAACTGTTAAATAGCACCCCAACTTCTATAGGAACATAACTGCAGATGCTGGTACAAATCAAAGGTATCACAAAATGCTGGAGTAACTCAGCAGGTCAGGCAGCATCTCTGGAGAGAAGGAATGGGTGACGTTTCTGAAGAAAGGTCTCAACCCGAAACGTCACCCATTCCTTATCTCCAGAGATGCTGCCTGACCCGCTGAGTGACTCCAGCATTTTGTGATACCCCAACTTCTATACTCAGTACCCTGACTGGTGAAGGCCAGTGTGCCGAAAGCCTTCTTGTTCACCCTATCTAGCTGTGACACCACTTTCAAGGAATGATAAACCTGCACTCCTAGATCCCTCTGCTCTACAACACTTCCCAGAGCACAGCCATTCACTAGGAAGGTTTTGATTGCCTTCCTAAATCGCAAACCCTGGCACTGAACTCCATTAAACTCCATTAACCATTCCTCAGCCCACTTGCCCAGTTGATCAAGATCCTGCTGTAATGTTCGATAATGATCAATGGACCCAGCACCGATCCGTGAGGCATACCACCAGTCACAGGCCTCCAATCTACAAAATAACCTTGTGCAGGTGATCAATGGTTGGCGTGGACTCGGTGGGCCGAAGGGACTGTTTCAAATTCTGGGCTTTGAAGATAAAACTGAACATTGAGAAGGTTGTTTATGGGACATATTTGGTGTTGTGTGGTAATGTGTGGGAGAGGAATTAATTGTATTTACAACTGGTCGCAGTATAATATGCCAAATCCAAACTAAAAATTATACATAATCTTTGACATATGTAAATAGCAATGCTTTTGTACTTTTCACAAGTCCCATTTATGCATGAAAATTAAACCTTATCGTGCACTTTCAGTATTGTACGGGAAAACTAACTGAAGGGCATTTTTAATTTAAGCAAAATAATTGATTAGCATATGGAAATAAGTAAAAGCCAAAATTAGAGAGCCACAATTGCATTTTAAAAAATCCCCTGAGAGTTATGCTTTCAGCAGATTGAAGAACATGTAAAGGAACTTGAATGGAGCCGAAAAGCAAATTAAAATGAGAAAGAGAAACAAGAATAATTTTAATGCAAAGCTGTTTCAATAAGAAAAAAGTGCTTGTTACAATTTACAGAGGACGGACTGGCAGAGGCTGATTTGTTCTTTGCTGCTTAACCATTTTGTGAAGGTCACTCAGAAAACCGTAGTTATAAATAAAATTGGATGTAAAACTTGCTTGATGGAAGTTTACAGAGTGCAGTAGTGGAGGTAGATACAAAAAGCTGGAGTAACTCAGCGGGACAGGCAGTATCTCTGGAGAGAAGGAATGGGTAATGGTAGTGGAGTGATGTCTTTCAGGATGGAGGCCTGTGATGAGTTGTGTGCCACAGGGGTCAGTGCTGGGACCATTGTAGGGGCAACAGTGCTGTCATCCAAAGTGTTAATATAGATGACAAACGATGGACCCCAGCACCAATCATTCTCATTGTCACCCAAAGTGTTAATATAGACTAGAACCGGGTGGACCCATTGGGCCCAAAGCTCTCCTGCATTGGTGTAGCACCCTTCCCTCCCCCACTCCTCCCCTCCCCCATCCCCCCCACTCACCCACTCACCCACTCCATCCCCCCTCAACCCCCCTTTCACCCCCTCCTCCCCTCGCCCTCCCTCCACTTTCAGTGGCTCTCCAGCACTCCCACCCACCCCCTTCCCCTTCCCCTTCCCCTTCCCCTTCCCCTTCCCCTTCCCCTTCCCCTTCCCCTTCCCCTTCCCCTTCCCCTTCCCCTTCCCCTTCCCCTTCCCCTTCCCCTTCCCCTTCCCCTTCCCCTCCCCCCCACCAACTTGACGGCTCAGCACCAGCGGCAGCTCCACTGCGACGGCCATTGCTTTGAGCAGGAAGATGAGCACCCCCTCCCCCCCCCCCCCCATTGGCTGCCACTCCCGTGGGTTCCTACCGCCTGTTCTTTCCCTCCCACTCCGCCCCTCCCTCTCCGTGCTAGGGCCTTCTCTCTCTCTTCACTCCTGCGGTCTTCTCTCTCTCCCCACTCCTCCGGCTCTCTCCTTCTCCCCACTCCACTGGGCGTCTCTCTCCCCAATCCCCCTCCCCTCTCGCCTCCCACACATTCGTCCCTCCAAATAGCCACTGTTCCAGTCCCCTCTTCCGCCAATCTACCTCCCCCCTTTATTCTCAGTCTTCTGTCCCACTCTCCCTCCTCTTGTGCATCCCACTCTCCCCTTGCACATCTCCATTACGCTCTCCCCGTTTCTTCTGAACTCTTTCCCTCACACCTCCCTCCATGCCCCCCCCGCCCCTCCTCCGGCCTTTACTTTCCATTGCTATCGGCACTTTCCCTCACACTTTTGGCCTTTTCTCAGCCCTTACCCGTCCGTATCTCTCTCTCTCTCTCTCTCTCTCTCTCTCTCTCTCTCTCTCTCTCTCTCTCTCTCTCTCTCTCTCTCTCTCTCTCTCTATCTCTCTCTCACTCTCTCTCTCTCTCTCTCTCTCCCTCTCTCCCTCTCTCCTCTCTCCTCTCCCTCTCTCCCTCTCTCTCTCTCTCTCTCTCTCACTCTCTCTCTCTCTCCCTCTCTCCCTCTCTCCTCTCTCCTCTCTCCTCTCCCCCTCTCCCCCTCTCTCTCTCTCTCTCTCTCTCTCTCTTCTCTCTCTCTCTCTCTCCTCTCTCTCTCTCTCTCTCTCTCTCTCTCTCTCTCTCTCTCTCTTCTCTCTCTCTCTCTCTCTCTCTCTCTCTCTCTCTCTCTCTCTCTCTCTCTCTCTCTCTCTCTCTCTCTCTCTCTCTCTCTCTCTCTCTCTCTCTCTCTCTCTCTCTCTCTCTCTCTCTCTCTCTCTCTCTCTCTCTCTCTCTCTCTCTCTCTCTCTCTCTCGTGCCCCATACTCCCCAAATCCTGCGACTTCCTCTCACCGATCCCATAAGCTTGGGCCCTCTTTCTCACCAATCCCGCGGCCTTCTCTCCTCACTTCCGGGCCCTGCCTCCTCCTCCACTCTACTACCACCTCCTCTACCCACACCTTGCATGCCTCTCAGCATCCACTGCTCCAGCAGTCCCTACCCCTACTCCATCCCGCTCACCCCTATACCTCCAGTCCCGCCTCTATTCATTCCTCCGCCCTGCCTTTTCCACATTTCTCTGGCCCTCCCTGTCTCTACTTCTCTGGCATCCTCGGCTCCCTCTTCTCGCATCCTCCATCATTCTCCCCACGGTCGCGGCAGCGGTAGAGTTGCACCTGCAGCACCCAAGACCCGGGTTTCATCCCAACCACGGGTACTGTCTGTACAGAGTTTGTAGGTTCTCCCCGTGACCACGTGGGTTTTCTCCAAGATCCTCGGTTTCCTCCCACACTCCAAAGACGTACAGGTTTGTAGGTTAATTGGCATGGTGTATGTGTAAAATTGTCCTTAGTGTGTGCGGGGATCGCTGGTTGGTACGGACAGTGGGCCGAAGGGCCTGTTTTCGTGCTGTATCTCTAAACTAAACCCCTCCATCACACACTCTCTCCGTATTAGGCCCGCTGTAGGCCCCGACACTGTAGGCCCGGACAATGTAGGCTAACAGAGCTTGTTAACGTTAACGGAGTTCGGGAAGCCGAGTGTGTTAGGGGAGCGGAGTGTGTTGGGGGAGCTTAGCTGAGTGTGTTCGCCGAATGGAAGTTGCAACTTGCCTCCTAGCCCGGGCGGTCGTCATTGGTGGAGCGGGAGCACGTGGCCGGCCGCTGGCTGGGTGAGATCACGTGGGGCGCAGATGATGATGTCACCTTGTCCCGTATTTAAGGCCCCTTCATAACATATGCTATGGGCCCCGCACTAGCTTAATCCGGCCCTGCTCAGGCCCAGAGTAATCTAACCTAATAAATAAGTGGGAAGAAATGCATTTTAAGGAATAAAATGACCATCTTTCATTTTTTTTTAAAAAGTCCATAGTTAAAATACTTTTATAAGAAAAAGTTTATCTTTATGATGCTAAAATAACGGTTTACTGCAGTACTGAGACACACACGCACACACTCACATATGCACACAGACACACATGCACACACACTCACACTCACACCCACACAGACACACACACACACACACACACACACACATGCACATAGAAGCATATATACACAGTCACACAGCACACACTCACACACCTATACACATCTACTCACACATACGTGCACACGCATACAGACGCATACCCTCACACATGCACAAACACACACTACATGATGGTGTGCATTCAGAAAGAGTTAAATCACAAGATAGTTATTTGACTAATCATGGAATGCAATGGTAAAAGGATGACCTTTGGCAATCATTGTGAGGGTAAGATTTACCATGGCAACGTTATTGCTATGACTGACAATGTTATTATCATTCATCAGTCGCTCTATGAACCTGTATGCAATTACTAAAACATGAGAACAAATTCTACTTCAATAAACGTGAAGGCAAAATATACTAGAATCAATATTGCTCGCTCTGATATCAACACCTTTTTTCACAAGGCCACAGAAAATGGAAGTGATGAAAAAGCGTGAGTGTGCGGTATTGGTATTGGTATCTGTATCGGTTTATTGTTGGTATTGGTAATGGTTTATCATTGATATCACTAGTGGTTTATAATTGGTATTGGTATTGGTTTATTCTTGGTATCAGTATCAGTTTATTATTGTATTGGTATTGGTCTATCATTGGTATCAGTATTGGATTATTATTGTATTGGTATTGGTCTATCATTGGTATGAGTATCGGTTTATTATTGTATTGGTATTGGTCTATCATTGGTATCAGTATTGGTAACAATGTTGGTTTATTATACGTCAAGCTGGGTTATGCAGTGTAATTGGTAATGCTGTTGGTATCTTGGACCAAAAGACAGGTGTGATGGAAAACGTTTACAGCTGAAATTAGAGAAGCGAAACAAAATGTATTTCAGTACTTTAGTTGATCACCAGGTAGGAGGATTACCAGGTGGTACCGAGGCATAGTAAAATAGTCCCTGATGTTTAGGATAGAACTAGTATACGGGTGATCGCTGGTTGGCATGGTCTCGGTGGGCCGTATCTCTAAAACTAAAAACTAAAGAATGGAAACACCTCATACAGTGACATTTTCTAATTTATAAATAGTATATCTTGCAAAGCCAATCTTGTCTTGTCACTATTGACTCATTTGGTGTCTGCATAGTTAGAAAACAGTATTTAAACAATTCTGTCCTTGGAAAATAAGAACCTTCTTAATAATTCCAAATATAAAGACAGCTGTGGAGGCCGTCAATGGATATTTTTAAGGTGGAGATTGAGAGATTCATGATTGGTTTCAGGGGTTATGGAGAGAAGGCAGGAGAATGGGGTTGAGAGAGAAAGATAGATCAGCCATGATGGAATGGCGGAATAGACTTGATGGGCCAAATGGCCTAACTGCTCCTATAACGTATGAACCTATGAACTTATCAACTAAAGGTTCAGACAATTTTTCTTTTCTTGAAATTATCAAAACAAAGAGGATTTAGAAAGAGGTCTATTTCTTTAGGCAATACTTGTTTGAAGGCAGGTTGTTGCTTTATTTTTACAAGGAACTCCAAATTAGAAATGTGTGGTGCTGTGAATAAATTTACCACTGCAGGCTTTCAGACAATGAACTGATATTGAAAAAAAATCTGGATGTTATTAGTCTTTGGCCGGGTAAATATCAATTAATCAATTATCATCTCATTATACTGCCTGCATCACATTGAACGCAATCACCAGTCATTACATGAAGAATCAATCTTTGGTTATTTTCTTGAAGCCAAGTACAGTTTAGTAGATCTTATATTGAACAAACCATAGCATTAGTTGTTCTGTTCAGCACATCGATCTCCTGCCGTTCGTTTCCTGTTGGATGAACTCTTTCTGCCGTGAAATTCAGACCGCTCTATACGAAGCCGCTCTCCATCTGTCAGGAGCAATTTGTCTCATTTATCTCTCAGATCATATTAGGGTGCAGTAAATGTGCCAATTAATGCTGTAAACATTGATTTAGTTGAAAATTGATAAAAAACGAGGCAGCTATATTCATATGTCACAAAAATTTTAGTGTGTGTATACTGACTGATTTGCCTCATTGACTTCAATTACTAGCACCCCAGATTGGTTAAGAAATCCACAAAGTGCTATATTGGAACCATGTGGCATTTTAATGGGTGTATGTTGACATGCGGGTCACTTTCATCTCTATAAATTCAGAACAGGGTTTTCATGGGCAGCCGATAAATCTCAGAATGTTAGGTTACTCATAATTGGAAAAGAATAACATAACCTCTTTCATTTCTTTTCTTCTTTAGTCTCACTCCAACTGATCTGGTCTTGGGCTGAGAGGACGGACAAATGACCATAAATATCTCCCGAGCATTACTTTGTGCTCTTTGGGAGTCGCTTAGTAAAGAGGCTAACATCTGTTAACTCCATTTCTTTCCAGCTCAATGGGCACCTAGCCTTTGGTTGACAGTTACAGTAAATGGCTTAGCTGTGGCCGAGGCATGTCTGGATAAAACCCAAGTAATGAGAGGAATAGATGGGGTAAATGCGCAGAGTCGTTTCCCCAGAGTAGGGGATCTAGGGGACATGGGTTTAAGGTGAGGGGGGAAAGACTTAATAGGAACCTGAGGGGCAACATTTTTACACAAATGGTGGTGGGTGTATGGAATGAAGTACCGGAGGAGGTAATTGAGGCAGGTACTATCACAAGCACAATAGGCAGCACAGTGGCACAACGGTAGGGTTGCTGCCTTACAGTGCCAGAGACCCGGGTTCAATCCTGACTACAGGGGCCGTCTATACAGAGTTTGTACGTTTTCCCTGTGACGGTGTGAGTGTTCTCCGGTGCTCCGGTTTCCTCCCATATTCCAGACTTGCACGTTTGTAGGTTAATTGTCTTCAAGTAAATTGTAAAATTGTCCCTAGTGTGTAGGATAGTGCTCGTGTGCGGGGTTGCTGGTCGGCACGGACACGATGGGACAAAGGGCCAGTTTCCACACTTTCTCTAAACTCTAAACTCTAAACACAATGTTTAAAAATAAATTGGACAGGGATAAATTTAGAGGGATAAGGGGCCAATAGCAGGTAGGTGGGACTAGTGTAGATGGGGCATGTTGACCAGTGTGGGCAAGTTGGGCCGAAAGGTTGTTTCCACTCTGTCTATGACTCTTTGTCGAAGACTCTAATAGCAGGTATTTGAAAGGTGTGGTTACTATAAAATAAATGATAGCTTACAACGAGCAGTTAATTGACAGGTAAGAACATCAAAACCACTCAAACATAAGTATTGATGTTACTTGCCAATTGAGGAAACTCCCAGCTATTATCAGGCAACTAACCCATCCTCTCACCAGCAAAAGTGCAGTCCTGATCTCCCACCTACCTCATTGGAGACCTTTCAACTAGCTTTAATCAGAATTTATTGGACTTTACCTTGCGCTAAATGTTTTTTATTAGTTTCCTTGTGAAAACCCTATTCTGAATTTATAGAGATAAAAGTGACATCAACATCTAGCCATTAAAATGCCACATGGTTCCCATATAGCAATTTGCGAAATGTTTTGAATCAATCTGGGGTGCTAGTAACTGAAGTCAATGAGGCAAATCATTCAGTATACACACTCTATATTTTCAATGCTTTATCTATACACTGTGCAGGAGTTGATTGGAATCATATATAGTCTTTTCACGGCACATTAGTATACGTGACAATAATAAACTAAACTAGACCAAACCTGTTATCCAGGCTCGTTCTTATGACAGAATGGCAAGGAATGGAAATGTAAGAATCAACTTTTCTGGTTAGAGTCATAGAGTCGTACAGTACAGAAACAGGCCCTTCGGCCCAACCATGCCGACCAAGATGCATCATCTGCACAGGTCCCACCTACCCGCATTTGGCTCATATCCCCCAAAACCTTTGCTATCCATGTATCTGTCCAAATGTCTTTTAAATGTTGTTATGGTATCTTCCTCAACTACCTCCCATTGTTTCATACACCCACCGGGGCTCACGTTGTCGACCTCCCCGTGGTGAGCCCTGTCAACCGACCTCACTCAGTCAGGCGAACGACAACAAACAGACACAGCAGAAGCAGAAGCAGCTTCATAGCATCTGCTGCCTCAAACGCAGGAAGAAGATACACCCACCACCCTCTGTGTGAAAAACATATTGTCCCTCTCTTTACTAATATATAAGGATGATGGTCAGCTAATCCATTGAACTCATTCCACACCGTGACAATGAAATCAATGCAGAGTTTGACCTCTCATCCTCCTGTCCTCACGTTAAGCACAAATGTAAGAATATTTTTGCATATCATTAAAACTCCATTATTAACGCGTGAGGCAAAATTTAAAAAATGTAAGCGACGTAGTTAATTTTCTGGATTTCTAATCTTACTGTCGAAGTGTGTTGTTTTTAAAGAATTTGTCTCTAAAATAGAGCAAACCTCTCAATTGCACAGGAATAACAATGCGTTCAAATTGCTGCAGCTTCCATTATAGATGAGGCTCTCACTAGGGTCTCCTCGATATCCCGCAGCTCCGCTCTTGCTCCCCCTCCCCCCATTCGTAACAAGGACAGAATCCCCCTCGTTCTCACCTTCCATTCCATCAGCCGTCGCTTACAGCATATAATCCCCAAATATTTTCGCCACCTCCAACGTGATCCCACTACTGGCCACATCTTCCCATCTCCACCCCTTTCTGCTTTCTGCAGAGACCGTTCGCCGTGAAACTCCCTGGTCCACTCGTCCCTTTCCACCCAAACCACTCCCTCCCCAGGTACTTTCCCCTGCAACCGCAGGAGATGCAACACCTCTCCCTTTACCTCCCCCCTCGACTCCATCCAAGGACCCAAACAGTCTTTCCAGGTGAGGCAGAGGTTCACTTGCACCTCCTCCAACCTCATCTACTGTATCCGCTGTTCCAGGTGTCAACTTCTCTACATCGGCGACACCAAGCGCAGACTCGGCGATCGTTTCACTGAACACCTCCGCTCAGTCCATCTTAACCTACCTGATCTCCCGGTGGCTCAGCACTTCAACTCCCTCTTCCATTCCCAATCTGACCTTTCTGTCCTGGGCCTCCACCATTGTCAGAGTGAGGCCCAGCGCAAATTGGAGGAACATTACCTCATATTTCGCATGGGCAGTTTACCCCCCAGCAGTATTAACATTGACTTCTCAAACTTCAGATAGCCCTTGCTTTCCATCTCTATCATCTCCCCCTTCCCAGTTCTCCCTCTAGTCTTCCTGTCTCCGACGACATTCTATCTTTGTCCCACCCCCTCCCCTGACATCAGTCTGAAGAAGGGTCTCGACCTGAAACGTTACCATTCCTTCTCTCCAGAGATGCTGCCTGGCCCGCTGAGTTACTCCAGCATTTTGTGTCTGCTGCGGTGCTGATAGTCTAATTGATCGTTTACAAGCAAATAAAATACTTGAGACTCTTTTACTTTAGAAATTAGAGGTACAGCGTAGAAACAGGCTCTTCGTGCCACCAAGTCCGTGCCGACCAGCGATCACCCCTTGCACTCGCACTATCCTACACACCAGGGACAATTTACAATTTTACCGAAGCCAATTAACCTACAAACCTGTACGTCTTTGGAGTGTGGGAGGAAACCGGAACACCCAGAAAAAACCCACACAGTTACAGGGAGAACGTACAAATTCCGACAGATAACATCCATAGTCAGGATCAAACCTTGGTATCTGGCGATGTAAGGCAGCAACTCTACCACTGCACCACTGTGCTGTCCTGACTTTATTTTTCCATATTTCAAATTGTATTAAAATAAATGCTGTCTTAATTGAAAAGGACATATTATGAATAAAATTCTATTAAAATAATGTTTTAATGTCTGAGATCCAAGGAATTTAACATCTAGACTTCTTCAACTTCTTAACTTCTTATGGAACTGTACTTCTCAGAAGTTTGTATAAATGTTCAAAACCAGATAAATCCAAAAATAGTGAACAAAATGGGGCAGCATGGTGGCGCTACAATAGAGATGCTGCCTTACAGCGCCAGCTTCCTGGGTTCAATCCTGACTATGGGTGCTGTTGTACAGGTTTGTAGGTTAATTGGCTTGGTAAAACTGTGAAATTGTCCCTAGTGTGTGTAGGATAGCGTTAGTGTGCAGAGATCGTTGGTCGGTGCTGAAAGGCCTGTTTCCACACTGCAGCTCTGAAATATACTAAACTAGACTAAAATACTGAGAAAAGTCTGAATACCAGTAGCGAAACATAGCCGAATTACAAACAGGTTTATGCCAATTGTGTCAGCCCTGATATCCTGCTGAAATTTAATTTGAAGTACACCAGCAGCATAGTCATAGAGCATGGGAACAGGCCTTTCTACCCACCTTTGCCAAGCTGACCAAGTTGGCACATTGGCCGAGTCCAACTTGCCTGCATCTCATAGACACAAAGTGCTTGAGCAACTCAGTGGGTAAGGTAGCATCTCTGGAGAAAAAAGATGGGTGGCGTGTCAGGTCTGAATCCTTCATTTGGCCCATTGTTCTCTAAACCTTTTCTATACATATAGCTTCCCAAAGGAATTTTAAAAGTTATCATTGCATACACGTCTATAGCTTCTTTGTTTTCAGAAATACAGTGTGGAAACAGGCCCACTCCGACCATCGATCACCCATACATTGGTTCCATGTTATCCCACTTTCCCATCCAACGCACTAGGGACAATTTTACAGAAGCCAATTAACCTACAAACCTGCATGTCTGTGGAATGTGGGAGGAAACTGGAGCACCCAGGGAAAACCCATGCAGTCACAGGGAGAACGTACAAACTCCTTACAGACAGCACCTGAGGTCAGGATCAAACCCGTGTCTCTGGAGCTGTTTGACAGTAGATCTACCAGCTGTGCCACTGTGCTGACCACTCTTCTGCTAGCTCACTCAAGATACGGACTACCCTTTGAATGAACAAGTTGCCCCTGAGGTCCCTCTTAAACCTCTCCTCCCTCACCTTAACCCTGTGCCCTCTAGTTTTGGAATCCTCCACCCTGGGCAAAACAAAAATAGTGTTCACTTTATCCATGCCCCTCATGATCTTATACACCTTTTGGAACCCTTTTCCCAGGGTGGAAATGTCCAACATTAGAGGGCGTAGCTATAAGGCGAGAGGAGGAAAATGTAATGGAGATGTGTGGGGGCAAGTGTTTTTACGCAGAGGGTGTTGGGGGCCTGGAATGTATTGCCAGGGTTGGTGGTGGAGGCTGATATGATAGTGGCGTTTAAAAGGCTTTTGGATCGGCTCGTGGAAGTGCAGGGCATAGAAGAATATTTGCCATTATATGGCCATATTTACCATAACGTCATTATGTTTGGCAAACATTATGGTTGTAGGGCCCGTTCCTGTGCTGCACTGTACTATGCTCTATATGGATCCATAGAGTCATACAGCACGGAAACAGGCCCTTCAGCCTAACTTGCCCACGCTGACCAACATGCCCCATCTATACTAGCCCAACCTTGCCCATATCCCTCTAAACCTGTCCTATCCATGTGCTTGTCCAAATGTTCCTTAAACATTATGAGAATACGTCCTCCGGCAGCTCGTTCCATACACCACCGTTTGTGTAAAAAAGTTACCCCTCAGGTTGCTATTAAATCTTTCCCCCCCCCCTCAATTAAACCTATGACCTCTGGTTCCCGACTCCATTTTATATGTACCTCAATAAAGTCACTCCTCAGCTTCCAATGCTCCAAAGAAAGAAGTCCTAGCCTAGTGAACCTCTGCCAATAGCACAATCTGACAAGCTGAGAGACATCCTGGTGGAACTCTCCTGTGCCATTTCCCACTTCAGTCCCTTCCATCCATGGATGTTTCTTTTTGACATGTGATCTCAGGCAGCCTGAAACATTATGTCACTATATGAAAAAGTAGCAAAAAATATCTTGTTACATGACATAATTCACAGAAAGTAAACACAGACATTTTCCACTATCTACACGTGCATTGTATAATCTCCAGTGACAACCTATTTTCCAAACTCTTCAAGCCTATCCCAGCTTCCATGGAAAAACCCTCATTTCCTGATATCCTACTTGCTAAACAGCTCATATCAGCAGACAGTGCTATTTTACACGTCCTACTAATATTGTGATAGGAAGCATGATTTCAAACCACTGACCATGTCAAATAACAATGAGCTTTCTGACTAGGAAAAGATGTGTGAAAAAAAACATATGCTGGATTGTGTTTAAAGTTACAGTTTAAGTGT
Source organism: Rhinoraja longicauda (assembly GCF_053455715.1). Classification (NCBI taxonomy): domain Eukaryota; kingdom Metazoa; phylum Chordata; class Chondrichthyes; order Rajiformes; family Arhynchobatidae; genus Rhinoraja; species Rhinoraja longicauda. The sequence continues at coordinate 27,179,731 of NC_135962.1, read as the reverse complement.
GTGTGTGTGTGTGTGTGTGTGTGTGTGTGTGTGTGTGTGTGTGTGTGTGTGTGTGTGTGTGTGTGTGTGCACGTGTGTGTGTGTGTGTGTTTGTCTGTCTGTCTGTGTATGTGCGTGAGTGTGTGTGTCTGTGTGCGTGTCTGAATGTGTGATTGTGTGTGCTTGGACAGTCTGAATGTGTGTGTGTGAGTGTGTGTGCACGTGTGTGTGTGTGTACACGCGTGTATGTGTGTGTGTGTACGTGCGTGTGTGTATGTGCGTGTGTGTGTACACGTGTACATGAGGTGCCTGATTATCATTAACCACTGGCAGATTTATGCGGATTGAGGGGTTGCAGGGTGTTCTTGCACTAATTCCCTTCATGTTTGACCAGTGCCCGGGATCTGTCTCGTTCATATATTCTGATGCAGTTACAGGAAAAAATGTAATAACAGTCAAATGAAATGCAGCTCCGTTTCTGCCTCAACCCATCAACTACGATCTGCAAAACATGATGTGGAAGGAAGTCTCTTGCTTCAGTACCTGGATCAAATGGCACTGTTGACTTTAGCAATTCAATCTCCAGATGCAAGGAGATTTATTTTCTGCTGCTATCAGTGTGATATCATCTGGTTTTCTATGTGCAAACACATGTCAGCTCCTAAAAATACATCTTTTACAGGAGTTTGCATTAGAATTTCCTCACGTTGCATCTGGAGCCCAATCCCTTTTAACAAGTAAAATAAATTTACTTTGAGACAGGAGAGGCAGTCAGAATTGCACAGAAGCCTGAATTAATTTTGGTGTGAAAAACGGATAATCATTTTAGTTCTGTGATCAATTATAAAAATCTTAAATGCTTGGCCTTCGAAAAACACCATTTTAAGGGTTCAATGGTTCAATTGTTCTTTATTATTATCACATGTATATGTGTACAGTGAAACTCTTTTTTTGCATACAGTTCAGTAAAGCATTGCCATTCCTAAGCACAATCCCTGATTAAGTACATAGAAACAGTCCAGGTTTGGTGCCATTTTCAAAAACCAGTCTAGTCTGCGCATCCTGTCTCCTGAAGCGGTGCCAGATCCAGGTGAGCCCCAGGCTGCTGCAGGGCCTCCAGCCATCGCCTCCGTCCAGATTTTCCAGCGAACCGTTGTCCCTCTCCTCGCCCGGCCACCTTCAGCCTTTGTGCCCTGGGGGCATCTCCCGTAGCCGACCTTGAGGGCGCAGAATGCAAGATCCCGGTTCACTCTCTCACCGGCCCTTGTCCTTGAGTCTGCCGTCGCCGGCTCCTTCCGTCCTCCTCTCCAGTTCTCGGGGGACGAGCAGGGGCCAGCTTGGTGGCTCCCTCTAGTGGCCGGGTCCTTCTGCCGTGCGGCCTACTGGGAAAGGAGGGTGGTCATAGCCTCTGGCAATACATGGAGGCCCTTCAATGCTCACATTCTTGCCCAGTGCTGTTCCTTTCCAGTTTTCCGATCTGCTTCATCCACACAGAAAACAATTTGAAGATGGCCATGCAAGAAAGTATATATATACACACAGACACACACGCACGCACGCACGCACGCACGCACGCACGCACGCACGCACGCACGCACGCACGCACGCACGCCCACACACACACACACAAAAACAAACAAATGATAATAGTGCAAAAAGGCAAAACCAATGCCCCCAAGTCTATGCAGTTTAAGAGCTTATTTGAAGGTTTTACATCATTCCTTGTTTTCTTTTAACTCACAACACAGTCATTTTACAGTCAAACAAAATTATCAGTCGGCCATTTTAACTCCCATTCCCATTCCCACACTGACCTTTCCGCCCTGCATTGCCAGAGTGAGGCCACAAGTAAACTGGAGGAACAGTACTTCATATTTTGCTTGGGTAGCCAATGGTATGAATATTGAATTCTCCAATTTTAGGTAGCCTCTAACAACTCCCACCTCTCCTCCTCTCCCATATTCTCCTTTCTTCCCCCCAAACCACCCTGAGCCCCATCTGGACTTGTATATATTCCTCCCCCTCCCCCTCCCCCTCCCCCTCCCCCTCCCCCTCCCCCTCCCCCTCCCCCTCCTCCTCCCCCTCCCCCTCCCCCTACATTCCTTCCTCTGGCTTCACAATTTGCACCTGTTTAATCCTTTTGTTTTGCACCTTTTTTTTCATTTCCGGCCTTTGTCCAATCATCTGCAGCAACATAGAAAAATAGGTGCAGGAGTAGGCCATTCGGTCCTTCGAGCCAGCACAGGTGGGCAACAGTCAGCTAAAGGTTGCCAACCTGTCAGATACCTTGGTCCCAGGCCTCTTGCAGTATTTGATAATGGGTGATGAAGGGGAATTTACAGAGGGCCATTTAATCTACAAACCCGCATGTCTTTGGGATGTGGGAGGAAACCGGAGCTTCTGTGCACAGTCACTCTGCAGAAATACACACTGCCTTTGAAATGTGAACACATTTCTACACTTAAACGGAATTAATCTTCCAAAGTGTAAATGGAACAGAATGAAATCAATCTGTCAATGTGGGCTTAAATGCTGAATACGACAGGGGTTTGAGCATAAAGGAAATAAATAAGTCTGCACTGATTGCAGCTGTGCTAAAATGACTAGATTTGCAGGAGAAATTATGGCCCAGGAGTTCTGATGGACTCCAATCTTTTTCAAATGATATATGAATTTGCCAAAGTTTCAATTTAAATTCACAGTCAGGTTTCATCAGTCTGGAGGAAAATTGTCTGAATGCTTCTTATAGGAGCGTTGTTATAGAGATGAAATTGTTCCTTTTGGGTGTGAAAAAGAATTAAATAAAATCCATCCAAGTTGAAATGAGAGGAATGGAATCTAATGATTCATGAGTCCATGACCAGACTTAAAAGGTGCTAAAATAGTCCAGCAGACTGTGATAGTTTTAATAGTGATTGATGTTGGTCTCCAGTCGGATGAGGAGATAATTCACATCCAATATGCATTGTAAATGTTTTATTTTGCACAGGACCGTATGATACACCAGGAGTTTCCAAGTTCCAGCTTAGTTTAGTTTAGTTTAGTTTAGACTATGGATGTAGAGCGGAAATAGGCCGTTCAGCCCAGCGAGTCTGCGCTGACCTGCGATCCCCACATACTAACATTATCCTACACACATTGGGGACAATTTGCAATTTTACCTACAATTAATCTACAAACCTGTACATCTTTGGAGTGTGGGAGGAAACCAGAGCACCCGGAGAAAACCCACATGGTCGCAGAGATAACATACAAAACTCCGTACAGACAGCACCCGTAGTCAGGATCGAACCCGGGTTTCTGGCGCTGTGAGGCAGCAACTCTCTCTCTGCGCCACTGCACTGTGGGCACAGGGGTTTGCTGCAGATGCATGAGTATTGAGATGCGTCCTTGGGGTGAGATACATGGGTTGAGTTTCCTTCATTGGTTGTCCCATCACCAGGTACAGGACGCACAATTTCCCATGACCTGCCTTGCCAGTAAACCCAAGGAGTTGGGGTTTAGCACCAGCCAATGAAGAGAGAAGGCAACTCTAACTCCAGTGTAGAACACAAAGTGTTGGAGTAACTCAACACGTCAGGCAGCATCTCTGGAGAAAATGGGAGGGCCTTTCTTCAGACACTGACCCGAAACGTTGCCCATCCATGTCCTCCAAAGATGCTGACTGACACTCTGTGTTAAACTATCATTTTGTGTCCTGCACAAGATTCCAGCATCTGCAGTTCCTGTGTCTCTATTTTACAGCTCCATTGGAAAATCTCCTCAAAGTGTGACTATTTTGAAGTACTCCTCCTCATTCTGGCAGGTGTTGTGTGAGACCCTCTCTCCCTGCTCCCCCTCTGTCATTCCTGCTGCTCTCTTCATCTTTAACCATGTTCTGACCAGTCTGAAGAAAGAGCCCGACCAAAAACATCACGTATCCGTGATCCTCCAGAGATGCTGCCTGGCCTGTTGAGTTCCTCCGGCACTTTGTGTTCTAAGTAAGATTCCAGCATCTGCAGTTCCTTGTGTCTCCATCAAACATCAGTGTGGCTGGGTGAACTATCTTTCTGTTAATGTCTCTACAGCAAAATAAACAAATCCAAAATCTGTTTTTGTACATATCTACAACTGAGTACCTTCACTGTGAGAATGCAGCACCCCAGGAAGTTCAGCTGAGCACCATCTTCTCAAGATTAGTGAAGAATGGGCAGTGAATACTTGCTGTGACAGTAATGCCTAAATTCCATGGATTCCTAAATTCCGAGACTACTGACGAGTTACATTGCATGGGGGCCTCAGCCATAAAGCGATCAACCTGTGAAAAACTATTTCACAGCCATGAGACCCTGGTTTAAATATTGAGGTTTTAGCATCTAAATTACTGGCCCCTATAATGTGAAATTGGGACTAACATGCACACAGCTTGAATACAGATTCAAGCTGTGTGCATTCTTTTCCAGTTTTCTCCATCCCCCCCTCCCCCCACCACAATCAGGAGGGTCCTGACCCAAAACGTCACCTATCCACGTTCTCCAGAGATGCTGCCTGACCCGCTGAGTTACTCCAGCACTTTGTATTCTGTTGTAGTTTGCTTAAGGTTCATTTTAAGATGGAGTAGAGGGTCAACAGCACAAGGAATGTCTCAAGAAGGAGATATAGGTCCACCTCCGCTTCCAGAGAAAATAAGTCTTTAGACTTTAGAGATACAGCCCGGGAAAAGCCGTTCGGGCCACCAAGGCCTCGCCGACCAACGATCCCCGTACACTAGCACTATCCTACACTCGAGGGACAATATTACAACTTACCGAAGCCAATTTACACTACAACCTGCACGTCTTTGGAGTCTGGAGCCCTCAGAAAAAACCCACGCGATCACAGGGAGAACGTACAAACTCTGTACAGACAGCACCTGTAGTCAGGATCAAACCCAGGTGGCTGGCGCTGTAAAGCAGTAACTCTACCTCTGCGCCACCGTGCCGCCCTGATATTGAACAATTGATGCCGTATCTAGCCACACATTGTGAGCACATAGAGTTCAAATCATTCCCACCTCCTGCCATTACACTTCAACAATCTGCTACTTGCATAATCACAAAGGAGCAAATAGCTTACATATCTGAGAACATCATATTGCAGCCTCTGGGAGATTAATGGAACTGGATCAAAGCACATTTACTGAAATTCCTGAAGCCTTCTTTGCGATCCCTTCACACATACCTTGTCTTTGAATGAAGTTTTTCAATCACCTGCTCTGCTCTTAGACAGATTTTTCCAATGCAGGCATGTTGTTCTGTAGCAAGGCGGGCACTTCTTTGGTGCTCACTCCTTAGCAACTCGGAGTTGGAGCTACAGAACCAAAGATGGGAATGTACCATATCTACTAACCTTTGCAAAAATAAAAATGATGAAGCAGCTATGAGGAAACGTAAGGAGGTTGATAGATGCAAAAAGCTGGAGTAACTCAGCAGGACAAGCAACATCACAGGTTGAATGGTCCTTCACAGGTTCTGCAGTCGAGGAAGAAACGGAGGGCTTTAAGGCCTTGTTGGTGGGGGATGGAGTTGTAGAGTGACTGAACATCCATAGGAAAGATGAGGGAGTGGGGGCTCGGAAAGTGGAAGTCATTAAAGAGACAAAGGGTATCTTGGACAAAGGTTGAGTGAGATTGGACCCGTAGGGGTTAGGATGGAGTCGAGGTACGTGAAAATCATTTCAGTGGGACAGGAGCAGGCAGAAACAATGGGACTTTCATTGTTATGCGCCGTGTATTAAGTGTACATATGTTTCCCATAACACTTGGTCCTGTTTGGGGAGAACAGATAGGTGACAGAAACAGCCCTGTCACCCAGCAATCGTTGCTTGGCATGCCCAAGATCTTAACTTGATATGTGCATCAGAGCTGTAATCACACCCTGCAGTGCAATCTACTTTATTATATATCACTTGAAATTGAAGTTTAAAATATTGATGTAAATGGACTTGCTGAATTATTCATTACAATGACCAAATCCGAATGTAGATTTTTCAATTTGCTTTTCTGCTTTTGAATCTCCTTCCCATCCCGCCCCTGACCTTACCTTCTGTTAATCTCCACTTCAGAGCACACAGGGAGGGCACTGCTGCATCACAGTGCCATAGACCCGATTCGATCCTGACCACGGGTGCTGTCTGTATAGAGTTTATATGTTCTTCCTGTGTCCGTGTGGGTTTTCTCCAGGTGCTCTGTTTTCCTCCCACACTCCAGACTTAAAGGTTTGTAGGCTAATTGGCTTGGTAAAGTTGCAAATTGTTCCTGGTGTGCGTAGGAGAGTGTTAGCGTGCGGGGATCACACCAGGAAGGGCCTGTTTCTGCACGGTATCTTTAAAGTCCATGTCGAAAGACTCCGTGCCAACCAATGATCACCCGTACACTAGCTCTATCCTGCACACTGGGGGCAATTAACAGAAGCCAATTAACTTACAAACCTGCATGTCTTTGGGACGTGGGAGGAAAGTGGAGCATCAGGAGGAAATCACAGGGAGAATGTACCAACTCTGTACAGACTGCAGCCGAGGTCAGGATCGAACCCAGGTCTCTGACACTGTGAGGCATCTACTTTATCGCTGCACCGCTGTGCCACCTAAGTAGCCAGTGGCCTAGTGAATTCCTTATTGACACAGGCAGGGGTTTCCTCTAACTCATCCCCAGAGCATTGCAATAAGAATCTCACACTGGTTGCAAGAAGGGAAAGTGACAAACACAAGGAGAGGTGCAGCATATAAATTTAAAGGTCTATTAAAATGATCAAGTAGGAGACAATAACAAGCGTGACATGCTATAGGTACAGATATAAAATTTGAGTGCATTTTACAATCTATAATTAGCTTGTTGGATGAAATGTAAGCCTTTCTACTAAGATATGGATGGACGCCCATTACTGACATTTGAAGAACTGAATACATTCAGTAAAAATAAAAATGATTTCAAATCTTTACTTGTATGATTTTAATTTAAGTTTGGTAATTAATTCACACGCTGCAGTAGAAGGGCCCTCTGTTCAAAAAGGATTTCATACCATCATTTCTGCAGACAAATGCAGGCTTCCTATAATAAAATTAATGTCATTCGATCTAAGGTGTCAACTTAATGCAAATCATTTTGAAAAGTGAATCTTCGTGGGGGCAGGGTTCAGTTGTGAATAAGCTGTTTTTCAGCATGAGGGCATTTCCAAAAACAATTTTCTACATTATTTATCTCACTATTTCCATTAACGTCAGTTTTTTAGGTGATGTCATTATCGTACTCCATCTTAGTGCTCAGTTTTGTTTAGAGATACAGCATGGAAGCTGACCCTTCGGCCCACAGAGTCCATGCCGTCCCTCAATCACCATACATGAGTTCTATCAAAACCCCCCTCAACTGGGGGGTTTACTGTCCACTTATTACCTGCCACGGTTTGTCCTGATCCTCCCCCCTTCCAGCTTTCTTCTCCCCCTCCCTACAATTAGTCTGAAGAAGGGTCTCGACCCGAAACATCACCTATCCATGTTCTCCAGAGATGCTGTCTGACCTGCAGCACTTTGTGTCTGTCTCTGTTACTGCAGCACTTTGTCTCTGTTTTGTCCTGACCTTCCTTTGAGATACAGATATTATTATTTCCAAGGGTAAGGTTGGCTTTCTTGTTTGAAACTGTTCAAAAAGTATGATTCTCTGTATCCCTCCAGGATTAGTCTTTAGCACAATCCATCTGCTGCTCGGCTAAAAGGACTCTGTAGATGTGTTTGGAAAAGATTTAATTGTTTGGAAAGGAAAAAGAGCAAATCAGAGATGTGAAAAGATTTAGTCTGTACCATTACTAGGGTGGGGGAGAGCTTAACCATTGAGTGGAAAGCAGGAGCAGGTTTCTGTGTGGGAATGCCTTCATTTTAGTTTAGTTTAGTTTTGTTTATTATTGTCACGTGTACCAAGGTACAGTGAAAACGTTTAGACTTTAGACTTTAGAGATACAATGTGGAAACAGGTCCTTCAGCCCACTGAGTCAGCGTCGACCAGCGATCACCCCATACACTAGCAGTAGCACTATGCTACACACTAGGGACAAGTTAAGATTTTACCAAAACCAATTGACTGGCAAACCCGCATGTCTTTGGAGGAAAGCAGAGCACCTGGAAAAATCCTATGCGGTCACAGGGAGAACGTACAAACTCCATACAGGATTGAACCCATGTGTCTAGCGCTCTAAGGCAACAACTCTACCACTGCGCCACTGTACTAAGCTTTTTTGTTGCATGCTATCCAGTCAGTGAAATGACCATACATGATTATAATCAAGCTGCCCACAGTGTACAGATACAAAATGTTTCCATGACTCCATGATTCTAAGAATATAGGAAAATATATTGCATATTTTCTGAAAACGTTCTTCATAATTAAATATATTGGATATATGCTCTTTTCATTATAATAGGAATTAGCTATATAAGTACAGCTAAATAAATCAGTTCTGATTTCAGGATTCCTGTACAGAACTGGCTTAGTGATGCAGCGGTAGAGTTGCTGCCTTACAGCGATAGAGGCTGGGTTCGATCCTGACTACGGGTTCTGTCTGTACAGTTTGTACGTTCTCCCTGTGACTGTGTGGGTTTTCGCCGGGTGCTCCGGTTTCCTCTCACACTCTAAAGATGTGTAGGATTGTAGGTTACTTGGCTTTCTGTAAATTGTAAACAGTTCCCTGCATGTCGGACAGTGCTAGTGTATGGGGTGATCGCTGGTCAGCGTGGATTCAGTGGGCCGGCGGGCCTGTTTCTGCGCTGTATCTCTAAAGTCTAAAGTGACGTCAAGTCTAATTCACATATATAAATCCTTTTGGCCATTGGTTTGACTGCATGCAGGCAAAAAAAAATTTTTTTTAATTGTGAACAGTGTTTCATTAACAGTGTGTTCTTCACCTGACCCTCCTCTCGGGATAACACAAAACTTTGCTCATAATCAAGTCTGCTTCTGTTGCTCAATTAACTCGGAGGGCGAATAAGACGAAATGTAAGCTTTTAAATTCTCAGCAGCCTATATTGACAGGAGTGTAAAAAGCATGTACTTTGAAACAAGAATAAAAATTAAGCCGACACCTGCTTTTGTTGTAAGTCATTTCTGGTGGCGTGAATATCACAAAGAACTTATTTTACATTGCTTTAATAATTGATGTTGCCAAGTCTTAGAACCACCAAAAGGGAATAATGGAATATTGGAATATTAAGCTATCACACAGACTTTATATCATCATTATACTTTGACTTCAAATGTATCCTATGCTCAGGAGGCAAAAAATGCGTTCTTTGTGTTTCAGACGTTAACACACAGGTAATTTCGACAGCGCCACGTCTGTGTAATCTGCATATTCTTTTATCCTACCATTCCACTATGAATACAGATTATTTTATACTTTTTTTGAAACAACTCTAAATCATAGGCATGTTAACCACACAAGGGCCTCTCAACCATTCAAATGAGGATGATTTCCATGGTGATGATACCAGGTAGTAATTATGGTCAGTTCTTACAGCTGAGTCTCATAGTGGTTTGATGCAGAACATGTCCGAATGGATTGTTGGCACAAAGTGTTTAATTTGAAGTACAGCACCCGAACAAGAACCTTCAGCCCACAATGTTTAGTTAAGTTTAGTTTAGAGATACAGTGCAGAAACAGGCTCTTCGGCCCCACCGAGTCCACACTGACCGGCAATCACCCAGTACACCATCCTATATACTAGGGACGATTTATAATTTTTTACTGAAGCCAATGAACCTGCAAACCTGTATGTCTTTGGACTGTGGGTGGAAACCGGAGCACCCGGGGAAAACCCTTGCGGTCTCTGTAGAGACAGCACCCGCAGTCAGGATCGAATCCGGGTCTCTGGCACTGTCCGGCAGCAACTCTACCGCTTATGGTTGAGGATACAATAAGGAAGGAGCGATTAAAATGTCTTTGTTTTCCAGAAAGTGGCTGTCGGTTTATATTTAACATGTTTAGTTTGAAAGCCCATGTAGATTGATACAAGCGTTGAAACGGAATCAGTTTGCTTTTGTTCCGAATCATGTTCACTTGACGGAATTGTGTATTTTTGACAAACGATCTGCACTCTACCACTGGGCAAAATTCCCAACAAAGGGTTTCTGTGGAAGTGGAATAATATAATGTCTGGGAAGAGTGGAGAGGTTCCTTATCCGATCTGGCACTCGTCCCAGTGCAGCAGTAGCCGGTCTTTCCCTCCTCTAAAGAATCTTGTTATTCATCGCTGTTGTGCAGATGCTGTTTCCTTAGCTCACCTCCTGCAACCAAACTCTGATGACAAGTTTAGTTTAATTTCGTTTAGAGACACAGCATGGAAACAGGCCCTTTGGCCCACCGAGTCCGTGCCAACCAGCAATCACCCGGTACACTAGTTTAGACTTTAGACTTTACACGTACAGTGTGGAAACAGGCACTTTGGCCCACTGTGTCCGTGCCGACCAGCAATCACCCTGTACACTACCGCTATCCTACACAATAGGGAAAATTTACAATCTTTACCGAAGCTATTTAACCTACAAACCTGTACGCCTTTTGGAGTGTAGGAGGAAACCGGAGCACCCGGAGAAAACCCACACCGTCACGGGGAGAACGTGAAAACTCCGTACAGACAGTCATCCGAGGTCATGATTGAAGTCAGGTCTCTGGCACTGTGAGGCAGCAACTCTACCGTTGCACCACCGTTTCACCACCATGTTGACTTGGTCAACACCAGAGACTTGTGCGAGCAATCCATCAAAAGAAGAAATGTCTTTGGAAGGAGGTGGGACCTGGAGGCTAATGTCAGCAGCTGGAAATGGATCCACAGCAAATCAACACCAGTTTTATTTAAAGTTTTAGAGATACAGGAAACAGCCCCCTCGCCCACCGATTACACACCAACCAACATTCACCTATACGCTAGTTCTATCCTACACACTAGGGACAATTTACAGAAGCCAATCAACCCACAAACCTGTACGTCTTTGCAGTGTGAGAGGAAACCAGAGCACCCGGAGAAAACCCACGCAGGTCACAGGGAGAACGTACAAACTCCATACAGACAGCACCGTGGTCAGAATTGAACGCGGGTCTTCAGCGCTGTGAGACAGCTGCTGTACTGCTGCACCACTGTGCCACCCATCAGCTCCACATTGAAAGCAACAGATAGGGAAGTGGGGGAAATGACTAGCAAATTACAGTGCATCTATCACAACGTTCAAGAGACATTTAGACAGGTACATGGGTAGGATAGAGCGATATGGGACAAGTGCAGGCAGGTGGGACGAGTGTAGAATTTCAATTTGGGCTGAAGGACCTGCTTCTGCACTGTATGACTGTTTGACTCTATATAGAAAATAACCAGTACAGCACAGGAACGGGCCCTTCGGCCCATAATGTTTGTCCTGAACATGATGCCGTTAAACTGATCTCATCTGCTTATACATGATCCATATCCCTCCATTCCCTGCACTATCTAAAAGCCTTGTAAACGCCACTATCGTATCTGCCTCCACCACCACCCCTGGCAATAGAAACATAAAAAATAGGTGCAGGAGTAGGCCATTCGGCCCTTCGAGCCTGCACCGCCATTCAATATGATCATGGCTGATCATCCAACTCAGTAGCCTGTACCTGCCTTCTCTCCATACCCCCTGATCCCTTTAGCCACAAGGGCCACATCTAACTCCCTCTTAAATATAGCCAATGAACTGGCCTCAACTACCTTCTGTGGCAGAGAATTCCACAGACTCACCACTCTCTGTGTGAAGAAATGTTTTCTCATCTCGGTCCTAAAAGACTTCCCCCTTATCCTTAAGCTGTGACCCCTGGTTCTGGACTTCCCCAACATCGGGAACAATCTTCCCGCATCTAGCCTCTCCAACCCCTTAAGAATTTTATATGTTTCAATAAGATCCCCCCTCAGTCTTCTAAATTCCAGCGAGCACAAGCCTAGTCTATCCAGTCTTTCTTCATATGAAAGTCCTGCCATCCCAGGGATCAATCTGGTGAACCTTCTCTGTACTCCCTCTAAGGCTAGAATGTCTTTCCTCAGATTAGGAGACCAAAACTGCACACAATACTCCAGGTGTGGTCTCACCAAGGCCCTGTACAACTGCAGCAGAACCTCCCTGCTCCTATACTCAAATCCTCTTGCTATGAATGGTAACATACCATTTGCTTTCTTCACTGCCTGCTGCACCTGCATGCTTGCTTTCAATGACTGGTGCACGATGACACCCAGGTCATGTTGCATCTCCCCTTTTCCTAATTGGCCACCATTCAGGTAATACTCTGCTTTCCTGTTCTTGCCGCCAATGTGATCCAGGCCCCTACCTCTGGAATTCATTGCCACAGACAGCTGTGGAGGCTCAGTAATTGTGTATTTTAAAAGCAGAGAATGATTGGTTCTTGATTAGTAAGGGCGCCAAAGGTTTTGGCGTGAATGGGAATGAGAGGGAAAAATTGATCAGCCAGCATTAAATGGCGGAGTAGACTCGATGGGCCGAATGGCCTAATTCTCCTCCCATGTCTTATGAACATGAACTTCTTCCCAATGGCAGGAGTGAAATGAGAGCGTGGTCAGGATGGTGTGGGTCTCCGATTATGCTGGTTGCCTTCTTGTGGCAGCGACTCCTGTAGATCGCTTTGATGGTAATCCCTTGAATAACATCTGTGCATGGGAGCTGGAGGATAGGACTCTGTACTGAAAAACACAAAACTCCAAGCGCTCTTTGAAGCGAGAAAAGGCAGGAGGTGCTGTTCGTGGGCTCGGTGCCAACGAGCGTGCCAGGAATGCAACCTGCCACCTGGCAGTGCCAGCAAAATCCAAAATCAACATTTGCATAGGCGATGTTTCATAGTGCGTTTGGTTCAATATAGTGTAGAAATATATAGTGCAGATGCTGGTATATACAGAAGATGGACACAAAGAATGGGTGATGTTTTGGGTTGGGACCCTTCTCCAGACTAAAAGTTTAGGGGAGGGAACTGGATATAAAAAAAGGCCAGAACAAAGCTGAGCCTTAACAGATAGTCTTATGGAGTCGCCAATTTACCATGACCAATAAACCTGTACATCTTTGGGAATTGGGAGAAAACTGGAGCTCCCAGAGGACACAGGGGGCAAACTCCACATAAACAGTAACCAAGGTCAGCACTAAACCCAAGCATAGTGAAAGGCTTGGATAGAGCAGATGTGGAGAGGATGTTTCCAATAGTGGGAGAGTCTAGGACCAGAGGTCATAGCCTCAGAATTAAAGAACATTCCTTTTGGAAGGAGAAGAGGAGGAATTTATTTAGTCAGAGGGTGGTGAATCTGTGGAAGCCTTTGCCACAGAAGGCTGTGGAAGCTGTCAATTGATATTTTGTAAGGCAGGGAATAATAGATTCTTGATTAGTACGGTGTCAGGGGTTATGGAGAGAAGGCAGGAGAATGGGGTTAGGAGGGAGAGTTAGATCAGCCATGATTGAATGGTAGAGTTGATTGTTGGGCCGAATGGCCTAATTCTGCTCCTATTACGACCTTATGAGCTTATGCAGCCAGTGCTACAGAGTGGCTGTCTCACGTTGTTCCATATCTGGACCAAGCAATGATCTTTGACAGGCAAACTGCCCCTGTTACCTTTACCAGTTAAAATGTTGAGAACTCAGTCCCCACTCTCTCAGCGACCTTCTCTTCAGTGGCTTCTGTGTTTAAAGGTGCAAATAAATGTAGCTCTTCCTGAAAGACAACCTTGTGAAAGGTGCAACCAACTATCACAATACTTGAGAGCCACTGTGCGGCAGACTGCACTTTAATTCTAATCTAAATTAACTCTAAATTGACTTACACACATTTTCAGCATGAAAGAAATCAGGGAACTGAAGCATGAATGCCAAATGACTGAGTAAATCAGCATTTCCTGTCACTGTGATTCACATTGAAATGCTAGCCAGTTCTATCAGGGACCTTTGAACTCTCTTTAACCGGACTTTTCATCGCACTAAATGTTATACCCTTTATCCTTTACCTGTACACTGTGGACAGCTTGATTATATTCATGTGTAGTCTTTTCTTTAACTGGATCGCACGCAACAAAAGGCTTTTCACTGAACTTCAGTGCACGGGACAATAATAAACTAAACTAAAAATAAACTAATCATACCCACAGCCATTGCACAACACATGATTACCCTCCCGAAGGTTTATTTGAGTTTAGTGTAAAGCCACAACATGGAAACAGTCCCTTTGGCCCACTAAGTCCACGCTGAACATCGATCGCCCTAGTTCAATGTTATCCCACTTTCTCCCGTGGGAGAGGTGTCATTAGCAGGACCGGAGTGTATTATTGTTTCATTATCACATGATCTCTGTTGGTGCAGGAAAACAGATAATCTAGAAAGACTGGAACTGAGGGTGCCGGAAAATCGGTGTTCAACCTGTATATGGTTTGCATTCTAGATATGCCAACTCCCATCAATTTATTTAATCTAAACAGTATACGATTCTCTTCCTTTCTCCCTTGTGATTGACAAACTTAATGTATCCTTGCTAATTGCGGTCAGTCAAAGTGGTGACAAGTTGCACGTTGTGGAAAGAAATTCTTCTTGAATTCTCTTTTGGTTTGGTTCGTGACAATGTTAGATTTATGGGCCCATTTCTCTCTGTTAGTACTCCATTTCTCTGAACTGCTGCTGCATGAAAATATTGATCACACAGCAAGAATGAGGCTTAAATCAAGGAAAGATTGTTATCATCCAGTGGATGATGAGAGCAGCATCGGTGTCCAGAAAATTCAATTATCGAACATCCATAAATATTAGGCGCTCCTAACTTGGGTGGCACGGTGGCTCAGCGGGAGAGTTGCTGCCAAACAGCGCTACCAACCCGATTTTGATCCTGACTACGAATGCTGTCTTTACGGAGTTTGTACATTCTCCCTGTGACTGCGTGGGTTTTATTTCTCTGGTTCCCTCCCACACTCCAAATACAAACAGGTTTGCAGGCTAATTGGCTTCGGTCAAGATTGTAAAGTATCCCTAGTGTGTAAGAAAGTGCTAGTGTACGGGGTGATCACTGGTTGGTGTGGGCTCTGTCGGCCGAAGAGCCTCTTTCTCTGTTGTATCTCTAAACTAAACTAAACTCCTGATGTGGGCTCCTGAACATCGGTGAGACCAAGCGTAGGCTCGTCATCTCAGCCCATATCTCCTCCCTCATCTCCATCAGGGACCCCAGCAGTCCTTCCAGGTGAGACAGAGGTTCACGTGCACTTCCTCTAACCTCACCTACTGCATCCGGTGATCCTGATATGGTGACCTGTGCATTGGCAAGACCAAGCGTAGACTGTGCGACCGTTTTGCCGAACATGCGGTCACTGGAGGAACAGCACCCCATATTCCGCTTGGGTAGCTACAGCCCAACGGTATGAACATTGAATTCTCCAATTTCAAGTAATACCTTCCCTACCCCTTCCACTTTCCGATATCTCTCCCTCCACCCCCCCCCACCCCCCCCCCCCCCCCCCCGCAACCATGATACCAGTGTGAACACATTTACTCCCACCATCGAACACCATCCCCATCTGCCCTGCACCATTTCCCTCCTCCGTACCTAAGCTAGAGGGGGAGGTTGAGCAGGCAAGTATATTCCTTGGAGCACAGGAGGATGAGGTGTACAAGATCATAAGGGGACTAGATAGGGAGCCTTTAACCCAGAATAGGGGAATCAAGAACTAGAAGACATAGGTTTAAGGGAGAGTGGGAAGATTTGATAGGAACCTGCCATTTCTTTACACAAAGGGGGGTAGGTATATGGAACGAGCTGTTAGAGGAGGTAGTTGAGGCAAGTACAGTCACAATGTTTAAAAAACATTTGGGCAGGTACATGGATAGGGTAGGTTTGGAGGGATATGGGCCAAACACAGGCAGGTGGGACTAGTGGAGATGGAGAATATTGGTCGGCATGTGCATGTTGTGCGAAAGGGTCTTTTTCCACACTGTGTGACTCTAGGGCTCTATGTACACTCATCTCCCACCACCCAAATTTAAGTGAGTATAAAGGATATAAGAATTTTCTATGGTAGACTCCAAATGTTTGATTTTTTTTGTCAAAACATTGCAGTCCTGCATGTATGGACTATAATGAAGACATAGGAAAAGGGAACATTTCCAAAATCCTTTATTTTTGGTCGGCTATTCCCAGTACAGGAAGTTCTAGTTGCAGAAATTTCCTGTCTATTGTTATATTATCAACTCACAATTTTTTTTCACAATGGTCAATGTTTAGTCCACTAAATCCCTAGGTGCATGCTTCAAATTCTTGGCAGGACCATCACCCAACTCAAACTGTACCTAAAGTGGAGGATTTGTCTGTATTAATCCATAATTACTATATCTTAGGATCTTTAAAATGTGCCTTCACAGTTTGCCACTCACGTTTGCAGAGCTGAGAGCAACGTTGATTGCACCTCTCTATTCTTTGATATCAAACATTTTTGTCCCTGCTGTGTAATGTACCTGATTTATGAAATTATTTTGAGGCTGCAATTTTAAGTAATTAAGCTCTCATCACTAGTCACGTATGCATAAAGTCAAAGATTTGTAGCGTCATACAGCACAGAAACAGGAGGGATATGGGCCGAGGGAACAGCCTCAGAATAAAAGGATGTATATGTGAGAAGAAGATGAGGAGGACTTTCTTTAGCCAGGGGGTAGTGAATCTGTGGAATTCATTGCCACAGATGGCTGAGAGGCCCTCTTTGGGATTTTTAAAGCGGAGATTAATAGGTTCTTGATTAGTAAGGATATCAAAGTTTACGGGGAGAAGGCAGGAGAATGGGGTTGAGAGGGAAAAATAGATCACCCATGATCGAATGGCGGAGCAGACTCAATGGATCGAATGGCCTGATTCTGTTCCTATAACTTATGAACATAAACTTCCTGATGACAGGAGTGAAATGAGAGCATGGCCAAGGTGGTATGGGTCTCTGATGATGCTGGCTGCCTTTTTGAGGCAGCGACTCCGGTAGATCCCTTTGATGGTGATCCCTTGAACATAAGGCAGGTGAATGGGGTTGATGGGGAAAGATAGAACAGCCCTGATTTAATGACATAGACTCAATGGGTCGAATGGCCTAATTCTACTCCTATGTGTTATGAAACCTTTTCTATCCATGTACCTGTCCAAATGTCTTTTGAACATTGTTATGCCTTTCAACTGTTGCATGCATGAAGAGATGATCCCACCTGCGTTAGACAGTTCTTCTTTGCCTGTGAACAAAGATGTCCTCTGATATTTAAAAGATATATATTTTTCAATTTGTTTACTTACAGTTTTTGAGGCTCTGCATGAGAATTTGGTGCTCAACATTATATCAAGAACTGGTTTGTTTTATGTGGGGGGTGGGGTGAAACTTTTTTTCAATCTCTTACCTTGCCGGAGATGCGATTGTTTTCCGGATGGTATCTCTGGTCGCTCTGCGGCCTAACGTCACGGAGCTGGAGGTCTTGCCTGGGACTGACCTTGAGTCCCCACGGGGGCGTGGACTTATCATCTGAGCCTGCGATCCCTTGCCTGGGATCGAAGCTCCAATGCAGCCTGCGGACTTTAACATCAGGAGCTCGCAGTCTCGGGTTGAGACCGGTCGGGAGCTCCAAAAGCTGCACGAGGTTCGACTTGTCCCGATCCGGGGTAGATCGCCGGCGCGGGGGAGCTGTGATCTCCACCTTGATGCAGGAACTCGATCGCCCCGACGAGGAAGGCTCGCCGCCGGCTACGGGAGTCAAGATCATCCCATCAACGGAAGGTTGGAGCCCCCGACAGCGGGAGGACAAAGAAGGGAGAGATTGAACTTTTTTTTCACCTTCTATCACAGTGAGGAATGTGGAGGAGTCACTGTGGTGGATGTTCATGTTAAAATGTATTTTGTGTGTCCTGTTACTTTTTATTGTTATGACTGTATGGCAAATGAAGTTCCTCATATGTTGGCTAATAAAGTTTTATTGTGATTGTGATTGTGATTGTGAACGGAGAAACAAATTGTTTTGCTGTCATGCCAGAGGAAGTATAAAATACGTAAATGTTTCCCCAATAACACTCTCCACCCAAATGTATAAGTGTAAATTGCAGGCCTCAGTGTGGATGGGTAAGTATCCCAATTCTCTATACCCCATGTTCCCTGAAATGAAGGAGTAGAATTAAGAGGGGCGGCACAGTGGTGTAGCGGTAGAGTTGCTGCCTTACATAGAAACATAGAAACATAGAAAATAGGTGCAGGAGTAGGCCATTCGGCCCTTCGAGCCTGCACCGCCATTCAATATGATCATGGCTAATCATCCAACTCAGTATTCCGTACCTGCCTTCTCTCCGTACCCCCTGATCCCTTTAGCCACAAGGGCCACATCTAACTCCCTCTTAAATATAGCCAATGAACTGGCCTCAACTACCTTCTGTGGCAGAGAATTCCACAGATTCACCACTCTCTGTGTGAAAAAAAACGTTCTCATCTCGGTCCTAAAAGACTTCCCCCTTATCCTTAAACTGTGACCCCTTGTTCTGGACTTCCCCAACATCAGGAACAATCTTCCTGCATCTAGCCTGTCCAACCCCTTAAGAATTTTGTAAGTTTCTATAAGATCCCCCCTCAATCTTCTAAATTCCAGCGAGTACAAGCCGAGTCTATCCAGTATTTCTTCATATGAAAGTCCTGCCATCCCAGGAATCAATCTAGTGAACCTTCTCTGTACTCCCTCTATGGCAAGAATGTCTTTCCTCAGATTAGAAGACCAAAACTGTACGCAATACTCCAGGTGCGGTCTCACCAATGCCCTGTACAACTGCAGCAGAACCTCCCTGCTCCTATACTCAAATCCCCTCGCTATGAGCACAAGAGACCTAGGTTTGATATTGACTGTGGGTGCTTCCTGTATGGAGTTTGTACGTTCTCCCTGTGACCACGTGGGTTTTCTCCGGGTGCTCTGGTTTCCTACCACACTCTAAAGATGTACACGTTTGTAGGTTAATTGGCTCCGGTAAAGTTGTAAATTGTCCCCAGTGTGTAGGATAGTGCCAGTGTACAGGCTGATCATTGGTTGGTGCGGACTCATAGTGGCCCGAAGGGCCTGACTCCACGCTGTACCTCTAAAGTCTAAAGTCGAGAAACGAGGAACTGCATATGCTGGTTCACAAAAAATAGGCAGAAAGTGCTGGAGTAACTCAGCAGGTCAGGCAGCATCTCTGAAGAACATGGTTAGGTGGCATTTCGGGTCGGGACCTTTCTTCAGACCCTAAAATTAAAATATATTTGTTGTTCAGTGAATTAATGTCCTTTTTTGTTTTTTATTAAGATATGCTACAGATAAAAGGTGCAAGATTCATTATTATCATGGGGAGTGGATGACATAGTTCATTAATGTACCTGAAAAAGAGTCCACCCATTATAAACGCATTATGGCTCACTATGTTATTTATTCAAGTCTCACATTCTGCCACCTCTGTGTATACGTTAATAATGATCCATTTCAAACAGTTACCCATTTCTGTTTAAATAATGTTAAACTCAGCCTCACAACACTTTGCAGACCCTCAGAGGCATTGGATATGAAAATAATTCTTTAGATTTTCTGTTCTCCTCTTCCAGCAGTTATACGAGTTAATATAAACTCACCAACTTGCCTTGCATTACTCTCTGAAAACCTCCATCAAATATCCATGCACTTTCTTCTCTTCTGACAGGCCTATCTAAAGGGGCTGTTCGTAAGTTGCAGCTCGTCCAAAACGCCGCTGCTGGAGTGTTAACAAAAGCTAAAACATTTGAACACATTGCACCAATTCTCAGATATCTACACTGGCTACCAGTCAGTCAGAGAGTTGAATTCAAAGTACTCCTAATTGTCCACAAATGGTTTTGGACCAAAATACATATCAGACCTTCTCTCACCTTACATTCCAGCTAGACCCCTCAAGTCAGCTGGGACCAGCCTATTAAACACTCCAAGAGTAAAAGCAAAACAGGGTGAAGCAGCTTTTAGTCACTCTGCTTCGTGCATCTGGAATAAACTCCCCGAATAACTCAAACAGGCCCAAACTCTAAATATATTCAAAACTAGGCTTAAAACCTTCATGTTCTGCAGTGTCCATGACTAGCACTTTGATTCTTGTTACTCTACATATCTTACTTTTGGTCTATTCTTATTACTTTTTATATTTTATTACTTTTTTATCTAATTCTATTACTCAATCGTTCGCTCGTGTGTCAGACGACGTTAGCTCGCTGTTGGCTTCTGTCGTCGTCCAACATGTTGACAGAATTTTCCTGCCTTTTCTCCTTGTTCTGTATTTTTATGCTCTGTGTAAAGCACTTTGAATTGCCATTGCTGTATGAAATGTGTTATATAAATAAACTTGCCTTGCCTTGAAAATAACCCCGTTTTTTTCTCTTTTTTTACAGCGATAACTTCTCTTGGTCAAGATCATGTTAATAAATCCTCGCTTTCTGTTCTATAGATCAGATCTCCTATCTCCTGTACTTTCATTATTATCTATACTATCTAATATTGTCCATACCTTTCTGCAATTAAATGCATTGAACAGTCTGCCAACTGCAATGTCTGGTTCATCGATCGGTAATATTGGCTTCCTTTGTCTCAGTGCACCCACACAACTAGACACACGATCATTTCCTACACTGTTCCATTTTGCAACCTTTATGGTCATTTATTATTGTTTTCACTCTCAAACTGTCCTTATTTCATTTTGTCATGCTTCACACCTCTCTCTTCCTCTATGTCTACCATCCTCTCTGTCGCACTTTTGCTATTGCTTGTTCGCTCTGTCCAGCTCCTTCTCTCTTTCTCTCCTCATTCTTAACACATCGCGGTAGAAGCTAGGCAGACCCCATGTGGCGGGTGACTGATGCCCGCCACCGGGAGCCGCAAGACTCTCTCTCTCTCACATTCTCTTGCTCTCTCTCTTGCTCTCTCAACTCTCTCTCACTCTCTCACATTCTCTCTCTCACTCTCTCTCTCGCTCTCTCAACTCTCTCTCTCTCTCTCTCACATTCTCTCTCTCTCTCTCTCTCTCTCTCTCTCTCTCTCTCTCTCTCTCTCTCTCTCTCTCTCTCTCTCTCTCTCTCTCTCTCTCTCTCTCTCTCTCTCTCTCATTCTCTCTCTCTTTCTCTTTCCCCTTCTTTCACACTTCACTCTTTCTCATGCTCTCTCTCCCTCTTTCCCCTCTCTCTCGTGCACTCTCTCTTTCACTTACCTTCTCCCTTGCTCGTGTTTTCCCTTTCACCCTCTCTCTCTCTCTCTCTCTCTCTCTCTCTCTCTCTCTCTCTCTCTCTCTCTCTCTCTCTCTCTCTCTCTCTCTCTCTCTCATGCTATCTCTCACTCCCTGTGACTCCATATTAACCTACCCACTTCATCTGTATATGTATATTATTCCCACAGGGTCCCAGGTCTCACCCTATCTGGAATATTTGCTTCCTCCTATCCATCCCTTCCCCAAACTCTGCAATTTGAAATGAGTTTTCTTTCGTTCCCAGTTCAACTTGAAACATCAACTCTGTTTCTCTTTCCGCAGATGCTGCCTGATCTGCCGAGTGTTCCGCCATTTTCCATTCTGATTTTAGATTTCCATCCCATCACCTGCATTTTCCTTCTTAGACCTATTTGACTCAGGTTTTGTTTATCCTTGCAACATCTTGCTGTGTTATTGGTACTATAGAACTGATGTTGTGCATGTTATTATTCCTTCCAATCCACCACTTCCTGCCTATCGCCCTACAATTCCCTATGTTATTCTTAATGTCTTGCTCTCCCCCTAGTGTTATTGCAGCAGCAAATTTAATTAGACACGTTTTTCTGCTGTAAAGGCTCCCAAAGCTCAGCATCAAATCTCACTTCCTAACGCATAAAATTAAACGTTTAAGTTTATAAATCTCTGTTCAAACATAAGAAGATGTACAAATGCATACAGCTTTATATACTTCATTGTGTTTTACTTCAGATTTTATCTAAAATAAAACTGTTCACTAAAATGTAAAAATAAAACCAAAATTATTACGACTATACAGTTCAGCTGCACTAATCATTGCAATATGTAATATTTGGCAATTGTTTCAGTCTCGTCATCATTTCTGGTCCGTATTTCAAAGAGATGAAAGCAGTCCTTGGCAAAGTCCACACAGGCATTGAGAACTGGCCTTCAAATTGTTTTTAACCTTCAACTTCCATTTATTGTAAACTCAGTATTACATTTTTTTTGTTCTAGTCAGCAGAAGCAGATTCTACCCCCTGCATTTTTGCACTTCAGGGAGAACTAATCCTTGAAGCTAAAAGTAGTTCAATAATTATAATGCCATTAGGTTCTTGTGCATTGTTGTTTAATTAGGCAAGATACAAGATTAAAGCTTCTGACTAAACATTCATTGCTGAAGATAAACTAATAGCAGCAACTGATACCTCCAGATTTAGGGACAGTTTCTTCCCAGCTGTTATCAGGAAACTGAGCTATCCTGTCACCAACTAGAGAACGGTCCTGAGCAACCATCTACCTCATTTGAGACCCACGGACTGTCTTTAATCAGACTTTACTGGTACTTATGTTGCACTAAACATTATTCCCTTTATCCTGCATCTGTACGCTGTGAACGGCTTGATTGTAATCAAGTATAATCTTTCTGCTGACTGCTTGGCACGCAACCAAAGCTTTTCACTGTACTTCAGTGCATGTGACTATAAACTAAACTAAACTAAGAAGGTACTCCACTTGTAGATAATTTGACCTATATACCACACTCCCTTTAAAAATGTAACTATCTATATATATGAAGTAAATGTATCAACTAGGGGCTGTACAGTGGTGCAGCTGGTAGAACCTGTGCCTCACAGCAGCAGAGACCCAGATTAAATCCTGACTCTGGTGCTGTCTGTGTGGAGTTTCTCCGTTCTCCCAGTGACCATGTGACCAGTTTAAAATTATCTCAGTCACTATCCACGTTTACAGGAGTGGGGACTCAGAATGTCATTGGATGATGGGCTCAGAGAATCAGCAATTCATAGATAGGGCAGACAATCAGACTGTTTCTTTACGATTGATTTATTGCAAGATACAGCATGGAAATAGACCCTTCTGCCCATTGAGTCCACGTTGCCCATCGATCACCCCTTCACACTAGTTCTATGTGTCCCACTTTCCCAGCCACTCTCTCCACATTTACAGAGCTCAGCGCTGTGGGGCAGCGACTCTGCCGCAGTTAATGTGGGAACCACCCATCATGCATTGCACAATGCGGACACAACATTGCAGAGCGAAGTTGCATTAAACTTGATTAAATTGCTCAAATTCATATTTCAGCCTGACTTTCAATTCACAAAATCATTTCAATTCACAAGTACATTTTTCCTCCCCCATTTCATGTCAAAGTTAATATCCAGGTATATTGAGGTCATGACACATTGCATTGAAATTAATTTTATAAGAAGAGACTTGCATTTCAACGGATGTGTCATGGCCACAAGATATCTTGGAACACTTTACAAGTGATTAAGTACTTTTTGAAGCTCAGTCACTGATTTATTGCAGAGAACCTGGCAGCCAATTTGCACCCAGCAAGGTTCCACAAACAGTAATTTGATAATGATTAGATAACCTGTTTTTTTAACTTATGTTGGTTGAAGGATTAATCTCGCCCTGGAGACTGGGAAGATGTCCTGTGCTACTTTTTGTATATTTCTATACGCATTTTTCATTGTTAGCTGCAGGTTAACCCATCTGGAGAACAACAGGTAGATAGTTTGACATATTTTAACAGAGATGGTATTAGTTCAATGGTTCACTGGCACTTGTTGCAGGATATTGTGCGGCGGCATGGTGGCGTAGTGGTAGAGTTGCTGCCTTACGCCAGAGACGTGGGTTCGATCCTGACTATGGGTGCTGTCTGTACGGATTTTGTACGTTATCCCTGTGACCACCTGGGTTTTCTCCAGGTGCTCCAGTTTCCTCCCACATTCCAAAGATTTGCAGGTTTGTAGGTTAATTGGCTTCTGTAAAATTGAATACACTGGCTTGTATACACTGGGATTTAGAAGGATGAGAGGAGATCTTATCGAAACGTATAAGATTATTAAGGTGTTGGACACGTTAGAGGCAGGAAACATGTTGCCAATGTTGGGGGAGTCCAGAACAAGGGGCCACAGTTTAAGAATAAGGGGTAGGCCATTTAGAACTGAGATGAGGAAAAACTTTTTCAGTCAGAGAGTTGTGAATCTGTGGAATTCTCTGCCTCAGAAGGCAGTGGAGGCCAATTCTCTGAATGCATTCAAGAGAGAGCTAGATAGAGCTCTTAAGGATAGCGGAGTCAGGGGGTATGGGGAGAAGGCAGGAACGGGGTACTGACTGAGAATGATCAGCCATGATCACATTGAATGGCGGTGCTGGCTGGTAGGGCCGAATGGCCTCCTCCTGCACCTATTGTCTATTGTCTATTGTCTAATTGTCCCTAGTCTGTAGGATAGAATCAGTGTATGGGTGATTGCTGATCAGCGCTGACTCGGTGGGCCGAAAGGCCTGTTGCAATGCTGCATCTCTAAAACTAAATCTAAAAACTAGTATACGGGTGATCGCTGGCCAACACGGACTCGACGGGCCGAAGGGCCCGTTTCTCTAAAATAAATTAAACTCATACACTGTAGCATTTAGTAATAAAGTCTACTGTTCAAAGGTTTGCAATTATTTTAACTATTTAAAAGTAATCTATCTCATAAGATCCTTAACTACTACCCAAATGGTAATCAGACATTCACTACTTATTCATGTGTCGCTGCCCAAAGAACAGTATCAATGTCAATTGTAATGCTCCCAAAGCACCAGAAACACATTCCTTGCAAGACTGAAAGGAAAAAAAAAGACAAATTCATGAAAATATTTATAACGATTCTTGGACTAATATCTATGAAAAGCAGCCCAAATAAAGAAACCAAAACATCCATATATTATTTTGGGCGTTTTAATTGTCCAGAACGTCAAACGCACTCTTATCTGTTATATGATCAAGTGATGACTGGGGTACAAATCCATCAGAAAACAGGACGCAGCTGATAAAATAGACAACTGTTGGTAAAGGGAAAATAAGGGATGGTATGTTTGTGTTATCCACCCACTGTCTCCGTCTCTCTCTGCACAGCACCAAATTGGGTGCAGTGAATGACACACCCATGGTAAAGGTCACCTCGAGAGGCTGCGTGGCTTCCAAAGGCCCAACCTGTATTCAGAATAGAAATAGTTTCCATACATGGTGCTATTATTATTGCAGGGTGTTGCAACCGTTCGGGACAAAATATGCGAGGCCTGGAATTAAGGGTTGTGCTCTGAGATCTGATTTCTCAGTGTGATGGGTTGCAATCAGCATAGGGGAAGCTCGGAAAAAATGAAATAGGAAAATTGAGGGAGGAAAT